>NC_138771.1:232245792-232403292 GCF_965119305.1 Pelophylax lessonae
TCCCTGCCTAGGTAGGCAGACCTGGAGGCGATGGTGCACTGTATTGAGGAGTCCCACGCAAAAGAAGTGAAGATTATTCGCACCGAGGTGGGGGCCCTGACTGACCGAGTTGCGGGGGGAGAGACTATTGTCACGACCCTGGAACAGAGACTGGCCACACTCAAGTCCTCCCATGCTTCCCAGCTTCATACTTCTGCTTCTTTACAACTGCAATTGGAGGACATGGAGGACAGAAATAGGCAGAACAATGTCTGCCTTCAAGGTCTCCCTGAGGCGACGGGCGCTGAAGACCTTCCTACCACGGTCACCGCTATCTTCACTACCTTGCTGGGAGATGTGATTCCCCCCAACCTGGAATTTGACAGAGTCCATCATGCTCTCAGCCCCAGATCTGAAGATCCCAACAAGCCCAGCAATGTTATCTGTTGGCTCCACCGGTTCCAGCACAAGGACCTCCTTATCAGGAGAGTGTGGGACTCGGGCCCAGTGGACTTCGACGGAGCTCTGGTTAAACTCCTGCCGGACATTTCTAAAGCTACCCTATATCGCAGGGCTCTGCTCTGGCCCCTGCTGGAGTTGGCCAGACGCTCGGGAGCTACTCACAGATGGGGTTTCCCCCTGTCTGTCACGTTTCCCAGGGACTCTGCTTCTTTCACCCTCAGATCCACAGATGACCTGACAGCCTGCTTCGCCTTCCTGGAATCTGCGCCTATCGAAATTCCGGACTGGCTTCAACTCTTAACTCACCCGCCTGTCCATCAACGTCTGCCTCCTCCGTGGCACCCCCTGCCGCCCCGTCCCCATCGAACCTGCTGACGATCCTGGGTGCCCTCGCTGGATGGTCCACGGGAACTGTAGAGGACCGCTACTTGCGAGTAGTTGCTGCTGCATTGCTCTGCCGCCGTCTAGTGCCTTTTGCTTTGATCTCTTTGCTCCCCTGACCCCCTTTTTGGCTTGCCTGCTCTGGCCCCCTGCACCCACTCTAACACTGTGACTGCCTCCCACTACGCTGACTGATTGCTTTGTGGCAGCTGGAGTGTCCCCCTGCCTCTGGCTTTATCTCTCCCTCAGACTGCTGACCTGCCTGTCCCGAATGTTGAGGGAACACTGAACACTGGCCTGACCACCCCGCTGCTGCGGGCACCCCCCACTCCTTTTTGTACTTCTGTGCTACTGTTGCTGCCCAATGGAGCTGTGGTCCCCCCCTGTCCCCATGCTTGCGCCCTTATTACGGGGGTGCTGTGTCCTGGTTTCTACCTCTGTGCCTCCCCTGCCTTTGAATGTCTTCTGGAATGCTACCTGTGTTTTTAGAGCTTGCTGCGGGGCCATGACTGGGGTCACCTTCAGACACTGGACGGATGCAGCACACACTCAGACTACACCTGGCAGGAGCCCCTGCTTTTGTGCCTGCGTCCTGGCATCTGGATCAGCTGTCCATTCCCTGGGTGGAACTTAGCCTGAACTGGGGGGAAGGGGATGGGTTCTAGCTTGATCCGTGGACCTGTATTCACCATGCCTGCATTCTTGTTTTATGTTTGTATGGTTTTGCTGTGGTTTTCTTTTTTTTTTTTTTTTCCTATGCAGGGAGTGAAATGAGATGCTCAAGCTACCTGGCTCTCTTACAATTGGGGTGGTGGGTGGTTGGGGACATTTGAAGGTGATGGCTAGACCTGACCCAGGCACTCAGCCTGTTGGAGGCCTCACGTCTCTGTTATCCGGGGACCCTTGTTACATGGTGAAGCTCTGTGTACCACGGTTGGTGGTGGAGCAGCTCAGTTGCTCCTCCTTCTTGTACTACTGATGTTAATGCAATTGTTATCCTCCAATTGCCAGTTATTGATTAGGTAGGGGGTGCGTTAAACAACAATAAGATCCAAACAATTGGAATGATAACTAAAAGTTATAAGCTTGTTAGATAAATAAACATAAATATATTAAGGTGACACAATCGTGATCCATGGATAAATCAACTGGTGCATAAACACAAAAGTTCATAAGTGTCCATAAATGGGGTGATGATATTGCATAGAAGATGAAGAAAAATAAACTTGATTCCACATCCAAAATAAATTCACCACCAAGTGAAATTTCTCCTTACCGAACGGAAAAAAGTAAGGTGCCACTATTAATCATATGTGCTGAACAAAAACCAATTCCCGTAGTGATCCAGCAACCACCTCGTGAAAAAACACCTGGGTTAGCCTCTTACCAGATGGCAATCAATAAACGCTTGAAACTGAAGGAACACTATCTTCCCCTTCTCCTAAGATCCACATGAGTCTCTCCAAAAAGCCACGCTGACGATCCAACTGTTGCTGTTCCCGGATTAGAAGTCCTAGGTGTAGTAGCACAGTAGGGGGGGACCCAAGGAGAGGATTGGGGAAGAGGTGCTCGGTGTGTCCGCACACTCCACTAATCACACGGCTGGGCTCTCAGTGCTTATATCACCTATTATATTATAATATCTAATATAATACCTAATATTATTATAATACCTGCTGGGGAATAGCAGAGTGACGTATAGAAGAGGAGAGCCGAGACGTGAGACACTGAGAGCCCAGCCGTGTGATTAGTGGAGTGTGCGGACACACCAAGTACCTCTTCCCCAATCCTCTCCTTGGGTCCCCCCCTACTGTGCTACTACACCTAGGACTTCTAATCCCGGAACAGCAACAGTTGGATCGTCAGCGTGGCTTTTTGGAGAGACTCATGTGGATCTTAGGAGAAGGGAAAGATAGTGTTCCTTCAGTTTCAAGCGTTTATTGATTGCCATCTGGTAAGAGGCTAACCCAGGTGTTTTTTCATGAGGTGGTTGCTGGATCACTACGGGGATTGGTTTTTGTTCAGCACATATGTTTAATAGTGGCACCTTACTTTTTTTCCGTTCGGTAAGGAGAAATTTCACTTGGTGGTGGATTTATTTTGGATGTGGAATCAAGTTTATTTTTCTTCATCTTCTATGCAATATCATCACCCCATTTATGGACACTTATGAACTTTTGTGTTTATGCACCAGTTGATTTATCCACGGATCACGATTGTGTCACCTTAATATATTTATGTTTATTTATCTAACATGTTTATAACTTTTAGTTATCATTCCAATTGTTTGGATCTTATTATTGTTTAGCGCACCCCCTACCTAATCATTTACTTCACATATTCACCAAGCACTGAATACCGGGAGCAGCTTCAACACGCTATCAGCGCACCCATCCCCCCTAACAATTGCCAGTTATTGTTTGTTCCTCCGTTTTGCTACTGTATGCGATAATTTTTTTGCCACCTTTAGGCCGGCTGGACTGGGTGGGTGGGGGGCGGCCTCTCTCTTTGCCCGTTCTGTCTCCATCCATCTTTCCACTTAGGCTAGGGCATTGCAAGGGGCCGACCTTTGTGTGCTGTTGCAAATTTGCTGCTCCTATAGACTCCCTGCGGGGGAATTTTTCATCCTTTCCTCCCCCGCTCTTCTTCTCTCACCCGCTCTTCTCTTTTTTTCTTACTCTTCCCCCCTTTTTTTCTGTCTTTCCCTCTCTCTCACTCCTCACTCCCCTGGGACCTCCTTACTCCTTTGTTTTATCTCCCTTTCTCTGACAGCTACCGTCACTTTATACCTCACTCTCCCACTCTTCTCCCCCGCCCCCCCCCCCCATTTTTTTTTATCCCTTACCTCATTATGGATGCGTTGAAGGTAATTTTGTTGAATGCTAAAGGGCTCAATGTTCCTGAGAAGCGCAGGGTACTGCTCAATGATCTCAAATGCCAAAGGGCAGACATGGCATTTATACAGGAAACCCACTTTAGAGATGACCGACTTCCCATTCTTAAAAGTCGCTATTACCCATTGACATATAATTCCGCCAATGTGGCGGCAAAATCCAGAGGCGTATCTATACTAATATCCGCCAGGGTGCCATGGACTCACATCCAGGCCCTTAGTGATGAACACGGTCGATATTTGTTTCTGAAGGGTACGGTGGGAGACGTTATGGTCACGTTTGTTACGCTCTATGCCCCGAACGACAAGCAGGATCCTTTTATCATGCAAACTCTATCCAAATTGGCGTCCTTCTTGGAAGGACTCCTGAATGTTGGTGGGGACTTTAATACGCCTTTGGTCCCGGCAGTTGACATTTCTGGGCGCTGCTCGTCGGTCCTCTCGGGCCCTCGCAAGCGAATCTTGCAGACGATGCACGATGCTCAATTGATGGATGTGTGACGCATACAGCATTCAGGAGAACGGGACTATACATTTTATTCGATTCCACATAAATCCTAATTGAGGATCGATTTATTTTTGATCCCACACCATCATCTCCATGCTGTTAAGACCACCAGTATTGACTCCATTACCTATTCGGATCACGCGGCCATCTCCCTGACCTATGCCTTTTCCGAGGCCTCCTCCATAGGCATGTGGTTCTTGAGACTCAATGAGAGACTACTACAAATGCCTCTTGTACTGGAGGATAGGATATGACCAGTGAGCTGGATGCCTTTTTTGCCACAAATGTGATGTCAGACTGCGACCTGGGTGTCGTTTAGGAGGCCCACAAGGCGGTAATTAGAGGGATTTTAATCAAACTTGACGCTCGCATTAAGAAAGCACGTCAAGAAACCCTTACATCTCTTCTGACCAAGATCCACAATTTAGAACTGCTCCATAAGAGGAGCCAAGACCCTGGCTTGGAGAAGGAGTTGTTCCTTCACCGCAAACAGGTCACCAACCTTTTATACTTTAAAGCCAAGGCTGATTTACAGAGGTGCCGTCAATTTTCTTATGTCTCGAGGGATAAATGTGGGAGGCTCTTGGCATGGTCGGTCCGGGATCAGCGACAGGCGGCCTTCATCCCCCACATCCTTTCAGCTTCGGGCCAAAAAGCTATCATACCACAACACATTGCGCGGGAATTCCATGACTTCTACGCCTCCCTGTATGACCTACCAGCCAAACAGATACCGATATCCCACATGGAGGAATACATTGCATCCTCCTTGCTTCCGCGGCTTCCAGGTGAGGTCCGGACGGACCTGGAGACTCCTATTTCTGTAGGGGAACTCCATACAGCGATTTACTCCATTCACAATCCAATACTATCGGACACTACTTCCCAAACTTGACCCTCACATGGTCGCCCTTTTCAACAATCGAGACACACTGAAAGCACACATCTCTCTTATTCCCAAGGAGGGCAAGGACCCGACAGCTTGCGGTAGTTACCACCCCATCTCACTTTCAAATGTTTTGTCACAATTTTTACCAAACTATTAACCTCATGCCTCGCTCCCCACTTGAGCCAATTGGTCCACTCAGACCAGGTGGGGTTCATACCATCTAGAGAGGCCAGGGACAACACAACCAAGGTGTTGAACTTGGTGCATGTTGCCACCAAGCCAGCTCCCGGTCATGGGCAATTCTGCCTTTCTGCCTGGCCTGACCGACCACTCCTTGTGGGATCTCGGGGCAAGGGGGTACTTTCAGGCCTTCCACTTTGTAAGCGACAGGCACTGGCCCACGCTTGACAGGTTGACTGATAAACGGGTCCTTTTCGACTCCCCTTTTGGACCGCCTTTTGGACCACAGTACAATGAAGCACTTCCTGCATTCTTTGGGGGCCCCAGTGGCTTTCAGTAGAGACCTCCCCCTCTTTGAAAAGTACTGCGCGGGTACTGATGTCTTACTACAACCTCTGTCTAAGGTCTATGGCATGCTGTCCATGCCTACCGGTAGCAGCCACCTGGCCTGTCTGGAGAGATGGGAGGGTGACATGAATCGAGGTGCCGAGGAGCGTCGGGGACGTTACACCATATGTTTTGGTCGTGCCCGAAGCTTTCCCATTTTTGGGGGGCTGTACGAGATCTGGCCCAGGAGTTCACTGATTATGTGATTCCAAATGATCCTGCTTTTTTCCTACTACATGTTTCAACTGTCCATGTGAAAAAATACAATAGATTGATCGTGTTCCATATACTGAATGCGGCCAAATCCTTTATTCCTTTACTCTGGAAGACTCAGACCCCCCCCCCCCCCAACATTAGCGACTGTGTCCGCAAAACTGAAGAGATTAATAAACTGGAAGATGTTCGCCTGTCAGCACAGCACAAACGTGAAAGCTATGATAAAATTTGGGGACTGTGGAACCTATTCATCGTCTCTGATAGGGGGCAAACCCTGCTGTGTCCTTTGGCATCTAGCGATGCCTCTAGCTCATGACATTAGGGATTACCTTCCTGATACACATGCCCTGCTCATGCGCGTCTGCTGCTATTCCCTACTCCCCCCCCTTTTTTATTTATTTATTTTTTTGTTGTTTTCCCCCTCTCTCTCTCCTGTCCCCCCTTACCTCTCTCCTCTTCTTCTACTCCTTCCTGTCTCTCTTAGCTCTTAGCTCCCATGAGGAAAAAGGAAAATGAGGTGAGAATGGATTGGATGTTACTTCCTTGGCACTGCCTACACCTTGTTGTTTTGTGTCTTCCTTATTGTGCCTTGGA
The DNA here is from genome assembly GCF_965119305.1 of Pelophylax lessonae. Classification (NCBI taxonomy): domain Eukaryota; kingdom Metazoa; phylum Chordata; class Amphibia; order Anura; family Ranidae; genus Pelophylax; species Pelophylax lessonae. The sequence continues at coordinate 232,252,282 of NC_138771.1, forward strand.
GGCTTATACCCTTACCTCGATTGCTCTGCTATGATCACCTGTAAGCCTTACTGTACGTTATGTGTTATTGCACTGTTTGGATATATTTATGTTGGTGTTTATTGCCACCTTATGCTATTTGCTATCTTTTGCTATATTTATTTACATTGGTTTGTCCGCCTTTTGAAGAAATAAAAATATTTGAGAAAAATATATATATAAATCGATAAAAGAAACAGAAGAGCCCTCGGGGGGGGGGGGGGGGTAATATAGGATGGTACAAACAGCTGAGAATCAACAGCTTGAGAATCATAAACATGTCTGAACTTTACTTGTATTAAATGGTAAGGATATCAACAGAAGTAACAGTGGAAATATACAGTCTCCCCCAAAATTAAAAAAACTAGACCAGTGTAAACCGGAAACAATCAAAATACTTGGGTTTACACCAAGTCAGTAATGTAAGAAAGGGTATAATACCAGCGGTCCCTGGTGAACCGGCAAAGTAAACCTGAAGTCCTAGATATGCAAGGAAACTAGAAGATAACTGAGCATGAAAACAAAATCAAGCGATACCTGATCAAGTAATTAAGGTAGATGGTATTAGATCCCCAAAAGAGGTCATACCCAGGAAAAAAAGAGGAACAATAGAGAAAAAGTAGGAAAAGAAAGGGAAAAAGGGAAAGAGAGATCAAAGGCAAAGCGAAGGCGACAGAGGAAGTGACAGACAAGGAAAACCATAGCATTGACTGGTAGGAGAGGCAGAATTTAGGGAGTTAGGGGGTTGGTTATCTAATTAACCCAGAGTTCCCAAATAGCTTCAAATTTCAGAGAGGAGTCCAGGAGAACCAAGACCATCTTCTCATATGCCATGATCCAGGAGATTTTCCTTGTGGCCAACTGAACAGAAACAGTAGAAGTTTTCTTAAACGTAGCTTTAGTAAGTTGGGCTCCGAGACCTGCAATGGGGCCCTGTTGGTGGTAGCAGGTAACAGATGTAAATATAGGGTCGAAATAAGTCCCCTTGGCCCCTGTGACCTCAGTATGCCTATCAAAGGATAATCAGAAAAATTGGTATCATGAGTCCCAAATTGGGTCTGAACCACATGACGAAGTTGAAGATATCTATAGAAAGCTGTTTGGGGAGGATCATATTTCTTCTGTAGCATTTGAAATGAGGACAGAACATTATCATTATAAATCTCTCCCAATGTAAGTATACACTCTCTCTCTCCCAAAAATGAGTATCAATAAATTGATGAAGATGGGGGAACATTGGGTTATGCCAGAGTGGTTGATCCGTACTAGTGTCCCCATAATCAGCAATCCTCTTAGCCTCCCTCCACACGTACGGGTCAAGATCAACAACGGTATAAGGCAAACCCTTAATTCATTCGCAGGTGCTTCCAAAGCCACCAATAGATGCTTGAGTTTAAGTACATACGCAAGGTATGACTCGACCACTGCTGGGTGCACATGTGCCAGCCAATCAGTCAAATGACGTAGTTGACCAGCTAGGTATTAGTAATATAAACTAGGTAGTGCCATACCTGCCTCAGCTTTCGGGCGTTGTAGTGCGGAGAGTCTAAGTTTACGCCTGTTATTAGCCCAAATAAATGAAACAAATAGTGTATCCAAATTTTTAAAGAATGACTTGGGCACTGTAACAGGCATGTGGAAAGTCACAGGCATTTGGGTAATAGAATCATTTTTATAAGATTCAGTCTGCTTGCAACTGACAAAGGGAGTTTGGCCCATATATTAAGTTTAAGTTTAATTGTCTGCAGAAGTGGGTCTAAGTTTGCTTTAATGGCATCCAGTGTGGACAATGTGATAATAACCCCTAAGTATTTGAATGAGGATACTATTCGAAATGGACTTGGTGAGTCATCAAGGGGTTGAGGCTGTACAGTGAAAGGCATCAGTGCCGACTTTTGCCACTTAATTTTAAGGCTTGAGAAAGTGCCAAAACTATTTATTATTTGCATTGCTGCCCCTAATAAAGCTATGGAGTTGTATGGATGGGGAGAGAATGCCATTGACTAAAATATGAGAGGTGGGGTCTTTATAAAGTATGGCTACCCAGGATTGAAATTTAGCCCCAAAACCAAATGAACACAGGGCGGCCATAAGGAATGGCCATTCTATTGAATCAAAGGCACTTGGCAGTGTCCAGCAATGCTAATGCACACAAGTCAGGTAAAAAGTTTGTAAGTTGTGCTATCAATTGTGTTCTACGTATAATAATGGGCGTGGATTTCCCAGGCAAGAAGCCGGTTTGGTCTGGATGAATAATAGTAAGAATTACCCCATTAAGTCGTCTAGCTAAAAATTTTGCAAGAATTTTATAGTCTAAATTTAGCAAGAAGATTGGGTGGTAAGATGCGCAGTCAGTTGGGTCTTTATTGGGCTTGGGAACGAGAATCACAGTGGCAGAGTACATGGATGGCAGCAATCTCCCCTCTCCGAAAGCCACAGTGTAGACTTGTGTTAAAACAGGAGCTAGAATGTCCAGGTATCTACAATAGATCTCCAGTGGCAGACCATCTGGGCCAGGTGCTTTCCCTTTGCTCAAAGATGTCACTGCCTCCCTGACCTCATCCTCAGTAATGTCTGCGTCCAATGCCTCCCTATGTTCCTGGGACAATGTAGGAAACAAAAGATCTGAGAGGTACTGATCAATATCCTGGTTGGTGTATGCGAGAGTTGAGCTATACATATTTGTGTAAAAACCATGAAAGCAGGTAAGTATGTCTCCAGCTAAACAGGCCTCAGTGCCACCCTAGTGCACTATTTTAGTAACCACTGTACTATTCACCTGTTGTCTTGCCATATGGGCCAATAGCTGACTAGACTGGTTGCTGAATTCAAACTATCTCTGCTGGGCGTAAAAAGACTTTATCTTAGCATTGGCGGACACCTGGTTAGCATACATACGGGACATGAACTCCCAGTGTGCCCAATTGGAGCCAGAGGACGAGTCAAAGTACTGGGCTTTAGCCATCTGATGCTTCCTTTCCAGTTCCTCCTCATCTAAGCGGGAGGTGCGTTTAATATAAGAAATAGTAGATTTGAGAGCCCCCCTCAGGTATGCCTTCAGGATGTCCCAAAACAGTAATCCACGTTCAGTATTATGTGGTTCCAGAAACACAGATAGTTGGCCTGGAATCTGGTCATTGGGGCCTATCTGGGAAAGCCCAAAGGGTTTTACCCTCCATGGTCTACGTATGCCCCTAGTTCCAGTGTCAATTGAGAGAGATAGTGGTGAGTGATCCGACACAAAAGAGGTTAGTTTAGTAAGGATTCTGTCACTACCCAGCGCTAAGTCAATTCTAGACAGATAACCCCTACTGGGTATAGACCAGGAATACGCCCTAGCGCATGAGTTGTTAACACGCCACAGGTCGTTCCAGCCAAACTCGGCAAGGAGGGAGCTAAATGTGGATGGGGCCTGGAGGCATGGGGCCAAGGGGTCCCCATGCCTTTCCATGCCCAGGTCAATGATGAGGATAAAGTCTCCCAAACACAGCACATAGGCCTCAGGAAACATAGCTGCAAAACTCATTGCCTCTTTAAATATGTGCAAATTAGCAGGTGGGGGATTATAGATACCCAATACAACAAATCGCAGGGCATGCAACTGGGCACAGACAAAGACAAATCTCCCCTTGGGATCCGTTTTAATTTGCACACACTCCCAGGGAACCAACCAGTGCACCATAATGGATACCCCCCTCGAGTATGAGGAGTGGCAGGAGTGTTCCGACCACTGCATCCAAAGCTTCTTAGGGGATCAACATGGTCAGGAGTCAAATGAGTTTCCTGTAGACATACCAGGTGTGCATTGGCTTTTAAAATTGTGGTAAATACTTTATAACGTTTATGTGGTAAACTCAGTCTCCTCACATTCCAGGACAAAAAATTACAGATTTTGGGCATCACATATTGTATAAGACATATTCAGAACCGCAAGGAATAAATTAAGCTCTAATTTCAATATGTTAGAATGCACATTCGTAATATTGTGTATGTACCAAGAAACATTATGGCAGGTGGCCCAATCTGTATACTATCTGTAATCTGTAACTATATACAACTGAAATGATTAAGGTAAGATATTTTAGCCTATGAAAAAGCATTTTAACCACTTCCCACCCGGGCCACTGTACATATACGGCTGGGTGGGAGTCTATTCCTTCTGATCAGACGTTCCCGAACGTCCTGCAGAAGGAGCGAGATTGCGCCGCCGCAGGCACGCACAGCAGCGTGATCTCAATGTGCCTGTGTCCCTCGGACACATAGCAACAAGTTTTGGCAGGAGGGCCCTGTGACTGGCCCTCCTGATCACATGACGGCTGTGTCTAATCACAGCCGTCATGTAATATAAATACAGCCATTTTAATGGCTTTGATCTCTTCTTCTCCTCACACAGATCCTGTCAGTGAGGAGAAGAAGAGATGATCTGTGCTGCAGCCAGGGGATCAGTGAGTTTGAAGCATTTTTTTGCTAATTACTCACTGAATGGGGGGGGGGGTCTGTGCTGGTAATCAGAATATTGATTACCAGTGCAGACCCTGGGGGGGGGGGTGCCACTAGAGCCACCAGGGATGCCCACCCATGACCACCAGGAATGCCCACCATGGCCACCAGGGATGGCAATCAGGGCTCAGGGAGTCTGCCAGTGGTTCCCTCCCTATCAGTGCTGCCCACCATTGCCATCTATCAGTGCTGCCCACCAGTGCCCATCATTGCCATCTATCAGTGCTGCCCACCAGCGCCCATTATTGCCCACCAGTGCTGACTATTAGTGTCCATCAGTGCCACCTATCAGTGCCGCCTATCAGTGCCACCTATCAGTGCCTCTCAGTGCCACATATCAGTGCCCATCAGTACTGCCTATCAGTGCCCATCAGTGCTACCTATCAGTGCCACATATCAGTGCCCATCAGTGCTGCATATCAGTGCTGCCTATCAGTGCCATCAGTGCTGCATATAAGTGCCACGCCATCAGTGCCACGCCATCAGTGCCACGCCATCAGTGCCTGTCAGTGCGGCCTCATCAGTGCCCATCATGGCAGGAAAAAACGTATCTATTTACAAAATTTTATAACATAAACAAAAAAATTTTGAAACTTTTTTTTATTTGTTTACCAAAAAAGAAAAAAACCTTGCGGTGATCAAATACCACCAAAAGAAAGCTCTATTTGTGGGGGAGAAATTACTTAAATTTGGTTTAGGTACAGTGTTGCATGTCCACGCAGTTGTCATTCAAAATGCAACAGCCCTAAAAGCTGAAAATTGGCCTGGGCAGGAAGGGGGTGTAACTGCCCTGTATGGAAGTGGTTAAATGGGGCATTAACCATACATTGCGTCTGCATATGTGGGGGCAATTTGTGGATTCAGCCGTCTCAAGGCTCTCATGTTAAAACATAAATAACATTATGACTATGCAAATAAGAAGGAAAACTAAATTGAAAATGGTATAGGATAACAGTCCCCTGGCAAAAAAGAGAGAAGGGGGGGGGAGAAAGAACCCCCCTAAGATGTTACAATTCGTGTCAAGACACATTCTTACAGGGCAGTTCAGCTTATGTAGCTCCTGGCGGAGAGTTCCAATGTTGACCAGCGGAGGGCAGCCGCACTCAGGGCAGAAAGCAGAAAGGCTGAAACTCACTAAAGAATGGAGGAGAAAAACATGTAAACATGACAGGAGTAACCTAGACACAGGAACAAACATATTCTGCTTGGTGCTGAGCAATAAAGCCAGACGCACATACTTGCATGTATCAGAGGAGAAAAATGGAATAAAAGTTTTGTTTGTAGCTTAGGACTGGTGGAGAAGGGGTGTCTCAATAGAAGTCTGCAATAGAACTGGGTTAAATCAGTCAGGGAGGTGAAATCCAGGGGAGTCACAGCATTCCATGTTTATGGCGGGCGATTTCTTGCATTCATCCACTCCTGGGCTGCATCAGGGGTATTGAAGAAGATGACACGGCTACCATCTATCACTCTTAATTTAGCTGGGAAGGACTTAGAGTAAATGATCCCATCTTCCCTCAGCTTCCTCTTGATCTCAGTGAACAAGGCCCTCTGTTTCTGTAGCTCAACTGAAAAATCAGGGAAAATCAAGATTTGGGCATTTTCAATATGAATCTTTCCTTTTTGGTGGGCTTTATGTAGAATTAAATCACAATCTTTGCAATTCAGCATTCTGGCAAGCATGAGTCTGAGGGCTGCTCCAGGATTAGGTGGTTTTGCTGGAACCCTGTGAGCCCTCTCAACCGCAAAGGCAGTTGAAAACTTAGCATCAGGATAGGTGGTTTTAATCCAGGTTTCAATAAAGTCACCAGGGTTCTGTCCCTCAGCTTTTTCAGGGAGTCCCACTATTCTGATGTTATTATGCCTAAGGCGATTTTCCAAGTCATCTGCTTTTTGAAACCAAAAGGAGACTTGTTTCTCTGCAGCAGTTACCCGGGCAGGGAAGGGGGAGAAATCATCTTCAATGGTGGATATTCTCCTCTCAGTCTTGGCCACCCTTTCCCTAACCCTCTGTATGTCATGTCTTATGAGGCCTTTGTCAACCTTTATCTCTTCCATTTTGCCTGTAAGTGATGTACGGCAGGCTGTGATTGCCTCCAGGAGCTGGGCATTGACTTGTTCAAGGGTGAGCTTACCCAATTTCTCCCCTGCAGATGTGCCACATTTTGGATGGTCTCCAGCAGCCGCCCCGCTGCTTCTTGTCAGAGAAGGGCCGCGGTCGCCATCCTGCCTCTCCATGTGGGCGAAGTCTTTCAGGCACTCCGGCGGAGTAGATGAACGATCTTTTCTCATCAGGGCTGTAAAATGTCTATACACAGCAAGGGGTCACTTCAGAGAGCAAGAGCAGCTAGGTAGATGCAGGATTACAGCGGATTCTATGGGCAGCTGGTGGAACTCTCCTCAGACACGTCCGGCCATGTTGATGGTAGCCACGCCCCCCACAGACAGAACATTCTTAATCCTATAATGACCCATTCCCTAAAAATATTGGATAGTGTTAATGATGTGGATGCTCTTATAGCCTCCTATTCAATCTTTGCAATCCATCCTAAACAAACTCTTTTTTTTTTTTTCAATTTTTATTAGAGTATAACAAAGACAAATAACGTTGAAAATGATACAATAATGAAAACTGTTCCACAACAAATAATGATCGAAAAACACAGGTCAGCATTGTCAAGTGGGCATCCGGCAATGAATGCAATTAAAACATCGAGAGTTAAGTCATGAGAAAAATAGTCAAACCTTTGTACTAAATTAGCTCAAAAGGAGGTCACCATCTAGTAGGTGCAGGGGGTTGCCCCCGGAAACCGTAGAGCACCACTCCCAAAAGGGAGCAAACTGTGTCTCGGAGGAGGTGCTCCAACTGTCAACCACGTAATCGTGCAGTGACCCAAAAACCAAAACTCCAAAGGAGAACAACCTAGAGGTAAGCTATCAACTAGCCCCAGGTGAAGTTAGCAAGTGACCCGTACTTCAGATGCAAATAAAAGTTGATCCAAACCCAACTGAAACAGGAGAAAGGGGCTCCGGACCATGTCCTAGAGGCCCTCACAGGTAGGATCATCAGCAGATTGCTATGAGTACATTAAAACCAAGACTAGAACATGAAGAGAAAAGGAAAAAGTAAAAAAGAGATAGGGAAGGAGGCAGACAGACTGCGCCTAAACAAACTCTTTTTTGCTCCAGGTGTTGACAATCTAAAACATTTAAAAAATTGGTTTATTCTAGCTGCCACCTGACTACTATACATTGGAACTAGAATCAAAAGTTTTCATGCCCTTCAAGTGGAATACTGACTTCCCTGTACTGAACTCGTTGGTGTCTCTAAGTACTACTTCATATACCCACAACGACTCTCACATATTCTCATTTTAAACTTATAGCATTTATCCTTACAGTGACAAAACAGACTGTAGCAAAAGAATAGCAATCTACCAACCTTAGTCCTCAGGAGGTCAAAACATGGCTATCTTGAATGATGTATAATAAAAAGTTGCCCCCAATACTGAATGATAAGATTTCCCTTTAAGAAAGTGTGGGCCCCATGGATACGACATTATCTTCCTCAAGACATTGATCACTACCTTTTACCTTGTACACTGAATTAATATTGTCTCTCCAGCTGCAAATTCTCTGCCCTCGAAACCTGTCTTTTTACCTTTACTCTACACCTTTTCATCTCACTTACTGCCCAGCATGGGCTTTGAGGAATACCTTTATGGAACATGTATCCATATTTCCATATGTTAATACAATGTGTATACAATGCTGAACCTCTCCTCTTTGATGTCTTACTGTAATTTCTCATATCGTTAAATAATAAATATTATATAGAAAAAATGATATGGTACTGAAAAATCTGCCCTGGTAGTGTTTAAATTGGGGATACTAGTGCTTACAAATATGAAAAATGCAACCTTGCATGCCATGAAACCTAACCCATAGTCTCACCATAACATGTAAACCTCCTACCTCAAAGCAAAAATCCTCAAACCCCAAAAATGTGTTTTCCTAAAGCTGAGCTCCATTCGGCCATACTATATTAGAATATTTGCTCATTTAGCCGGGGAGAATTTAAATTAGAGAATTACTTGGCATGCTCACAAACAATGCAGCGCAATATCAACAAGGGGCAGCTGCATTACCTGCAAAGAGTATAGACTTTGTGGGACTGATCATACAGTAGGGTGGAAGCTTGGGGGGGGGGGGGGGGCATATCTTAATGTGGACATTCCTCTGCTTTAACCCTTAGGGGGAGAAGAGGCACATGCTACTCATTTTAAAAATGACTGACTAGAGATTAGCTTTAACACCTAATCTACCTCTAACATTTAACCCTTAACCTCACACTGAAACCTAACTCCTAAATTGACCCTAATATTTTAACTCCTAGCCCAATTTTACCTTTAAACCTAACCCCGAAAATGTTACATTTTAACCCTAATATTAAACCAAAGTAATCAAAGGGCCAATTTCAGGCAAAAATATTTGGCTTGAGTGTTTTTGTGCTTTTGTCCTGTCTTTATTTCTGTCCTTCAGGTCACTTTGTGTTGCTGTGCCCATACAAGAAATGAGGGGTGTGGTAGTGGCCAGGAAATAAAAGCATGGATAGCAATAGAAACCTTGCCATAAGTTCTATCCATTCATCACTCTATAAAAAAATTAACTTTGTTGTTGTCTATGCCCCCTATTAAATAGATTTACTATCACTACATGCCATGAAAAGCCTATTGTTTACAGTGTTCAAGATGAAATTCAGAGCAGCGACTCATTCATTTTATCCCAAAAGGCAAGTTATCGGGTATTCGTTACAAAGTGAATTTTCACCACATTCATTATGCTAAAAGATTGCTTTATGCTTTTTTAACCAGATGATCCTGCCAGTAACATACGTCCTGTCATAGGGTGACAATGTTCACTGTAATGTATCCATGGAGGAGCAGCTTGTCCCCCTTCTGCTTCTATTGCATAGAGAGGGGAAGCTTTGTAGTTCACAGTGGATAGCTGGGTAATTTGCGGTATTAGTTCAGTAAACAGGAAGTTACAAGGAAACTGTAGTTGCAGAAAATATATTTAGCCAGAAAAAAAAATGCAGCCATCACATCTAAGGACTAGTAAGGTGCTATTTATTAAGTTTTTTTTGTTTGTTTTTTTTTTTACATTTTTACATTTTTGAGATATTTTTTAAATTTGAGTAACCCCGATAAAAAAAACAATGAAAGGACAAAAGTCAGGGAAACTCTGGAGTTTTTAAAAAAGTATGAGCTCTGAAAGTCACTCCATTAGTACCCTCCTAGAAAATAGAGAGATTCTAAAGGTTCTACATACAAAATAAACAAAATAAAGTGAAAAGAATAAAATCTAATTCTCTTAAATAAACACACTAGTATAAATTCACACACATTGATTTGCATATCACATGCTTACAATTAGGAAGGAACATCTTCCTATATCTATATTTTATTTCATGTATATCAATAACTGCTCTTATATCAAAATTAATTTATCCAATGCACCCACGGCCCTGTAAAAAGGAAGAGAAAACTTCTTTCCATTGCATTAAGTGTTGGATGATTGGATAATGTGCACATCAAAGGATCTGTTCATTTAATTTTAAGCTGTAAAGTTGTCTTTTACTTTATTAACTTCCAATCAATAAACAAGCAGTTTGCAAATGTAATCAGGAAATGCTTCCAATTGGCTAACAATGTATCAAAGCCAATGCTTCAAGGCAACAGCAAGCTGTAACAAGCAGTTTATTACCAGTAGCTGTTACTGACATTAGTCAAAACCAAGAAAGATAAAATGGAATAAGAAATGTAATGCTGGAAGAGCCTTGGGCACTGTGTTCTCTTCTTCCTTTTGAAAACTGCAAGCCTGTCTTTGATATGATAACAAATATAAACTGTTTAAAAACACGACATGCAGAAAAACTGAGACTAGACGGTTATAGAGTTAAATCCATCTAAAGTGACACACAAACACTGGTAACATCCAACGGATATATGTTATGGAAATATTGTGAATTGGATTTACATGCCAGTAGAAAATCCAAACTTTTGATTTTCTGATATAGTAAATTGCAATAGTTATGGTCACAAATTAGGTAAGTTTAATCCAAAATACACCACTGAATACACCGAAATTACATTGTGCACACAGTTATATGTTTCACTGTTTTATTTAAATTTCAATTACAATTTTTAGCCTATTATTTACCAATTTTAGGTAAATACTTAACATCATGTAGTTTATTTAAAGGGCTATTTTTATCATATACATCATTTTTTTTAAAATACTTTTGGATTAAACAAGCAATTATAATTAAGTTAATTATTTTTGTAAATGTTTTTTATTGTTATTTATTTATTTATTTAGTTATTTTTTACTTCTTTTGACTTTAGAAACTGCAATTGCTGATCAGCTTAATAGCCAGAGAAAAGGCAAACATCTATATAGCTATAAAAATATATGCTTTTCTAAATATTTTTTTTTTTTTTTTGCTTTTTTTTTTTAACATTTCTAACATTTTTAAGTTGCCTTGACAAAATATACAGCAGCCCTGCAGCAGTTTATGCTCAGTTCTTCTTCATTCCTCCACTAGTCTGTTCGCAACTTTAAGAAATATCCAAACACAGAGCCAAACTGGATAAATGATTGATGTTTTTATGTCTATGTGTCCTCTCGAATGCCACAGCTAACTGCTATTAAGTAGAACAATTGATGTAAGAAAGTGTTATCGTTATAGGCAACAGTATGATTCTTCATTTTTGCCCACACTATTTAGAAAAAAATACTAGGTTGGCAGAGCTACATTTCCCACTTTTAGTTTTCTATGTCCACTCTTTTGTTTAATTTTAACTACAGTGAAATTTCAGTAGTAAACATGTGCTTTAAAAATATAAAAGTGTATATATATATATATATATATATATATATATATATATACATATATATATATATATATATACCAGGGCTCAAAATTTCAAGTCCTTAGCTAATAGCCAGGCCTTAAGAGTTATAAGTTAATCACCACCAGTTGCCCCACCCAACCCCTATCCTGCTCCACCCCTAATTCCGCCCTTAAACATGCCTTCATAGATAATCATCTTCATAAATAAACATCTAACAATGTCATAAATGAAATGACTTTAAGTTACAAAAATAAATATTAACAACAGAAACTTTATTAGTGCCCATCAGTGCAGCCCCATCAGTTCCCATTAATTCAGCCCATCAGTGCCCATAAATGCAGGATATTAGTGCCCATCAGCACAGCCTATCAGTATCCATCAGTGCAGCCTCATCAGTGCCCATCAATGCAGCCTATCAGTGCCCATCAGTGCAGCATCTCCAGTGCCCATCAGTGCAGCCTCATCAGTGCCCATCAATGCAGCCTAGCAGTGTCTATATGTGCCCATCAGTGCAGCTTCATCAGTGCCCATCAATGCAGCCTCATCAGTGCATCAATGCAGCCTCATCAGTGCCCATCAATGCAGCCTCATCAGTGCCCATCAATGCAGCCTATCAGTGCCCATCAGTACAGCCTAATCAGTGCCCATCAGTGTAGCCTCATCAGTGCCCATCAATGCAGCCTAGCAGTGCCTACCTGTGCCCATAAGTGCAGCTTCATCAGTGCCCATCAATGCAGCCTCATCAGTGCCCATAAATGCAGCCTAGCAGTGTCCATCAGTGCAGCCTCATCAGTGCCCATCAATGCAGCCTAGCAGTGCCTATCTGTGCCCATCAGTGCAGCTTCATCAGTGCTCATCAATGCAGCCTCATCAGTGCATCAATGCAGCCTCATCAGTGCCCATCAATGCAGCCTCATCAGTGCCCATCAATGCAGCATTGTTATGCAAGCTGCACACTCACTACTTTACGTTGTAGCAAAGTGTAATTTCTTCAGTGTTTTCACATGAAAAGGTATAATAAAATATTTACAAAATTGTGAGTGGTGTACTCACTTTTGTTAGATACTGTATACATATATAGTACATATCAATATATCTATATATGTATAGTACATACAACATCCTGCAGATTTTTGACTGGGAGGAGGAAAGTTACCCAGCTTGAAGAATTAATTGGTGAAATGAATGTGAATGAAAGCAACATTTTTCTAACTGTAAATTGGAGTCAGAGGGGGATCCGGTTCCTTGATTTGGAAACTTTTAGAGAAAAGGGAAAATTGTTGACAAAAGCATTAAACCAAACAGTTGGGAACTGCATCCTCCATGCCAAAATTCCTCATTTACAAGAGCCAGAAAGATGTGATCCCTGTTGGGCAGTTTTTTTGTCATTGAAGGAATTGTTATAACCTTTGTTGTGGACCTTCTGGAGGAGGAAAAAGATCTTTCAAAAAGATTTAATTGTAGGGGTTATTCACAAAGGAGCTGCTGCAGGTAAAGCAACATTAACATCAAGGGGAGAGATGCAGAATCATTACCCCTTTTATTTCTCAATGGCATGGAATTAAAGTGGAGTTCCCGCCACAAAATTTTCTTTTCAATAAAAATACCCCCTGGACAGTCAGGGCTAGTACATTCCACAATGGATAGCCTCTTTACTGTCCTGGGTCGCATTTACCTTTTAGAAGAAATACTTACCTTGAAAATTTTTTCTCCAGCGCTGCCATCTCGGATGTGGGCAGCTGAAGCCAGCGCGTCCTCTTCTGCGTCCTCTTCCGTGTCCTCTTCTCCCAGAATGCGCCTGCACCGGCCTCGCTCGTCACTTCCGGTGCAGGCGCGTCATCCCTCCACAGCTTCTGGGCATGCCCAGAAGCTGTTTAGCAGGGAATGAGGCCCCGCACCGGAAGTGACGAGTGGGGCCGGTGCAGGCGCATTGATTCCTGGGAGCGATAGCGTTCAGCTTCCAGGAATCAATGCAAAGAGGAAGTGACAGCGCAGGCCGTGGCCGCAGAGGGAGGAAGTGGAAGAAAGGTGAGTATATTTTTCTTCAATAACAAGGTAAGTAAACAAAACAAAATCGTAACTATCCATTTCTTTTTCAGGTGACCAAGAGCAAGCGGATGGCCCAAAATCGATTATGTCGATTTTGTGGCTGGAACTCCGCTTTAAATACATTTTGCCAAGACACAATCTTGGGATCAAAGCCAACATTAACAGTTAGAAGGGGAATGAACTTACATGATATGTTCAAAAAAAGTGAATTTTAATCTTCTGGTAATAAAAAAATGAGTGGTGCAAAAGGTATGATTAATTGTGGAGGTTGTTCGATTTGCAGGAATGTGGAAGTTGGGGCAACCTTCACAAATTTTGATGGGTCCAAACAGTTTAGAATTATTAGCCTAATGAATTATTTTTCCAGCCATGTGGTTTTTAAAATAACCTGTATGTGCAAGTTGAAATACATGAGAAAAATCCTGTAGCAGCACATTTTAAGCATTCCATGGCATGCCCTGAAGGGGTTTAAGGTACAAGGGATTTATCAGTTAAGGATCAGTCCAAGAAGAGAAAACTTTGATAGGATCTAAAAACTCAATAATGTTCTACCCAGTTAAGGGGTAGGAGGTATGTCAGTGACAGCCAATACAAATAGTGGTAGTTGGTTCAGCCCCTGGAATATTTGATATATTTAAAATAACAATCAAATACTATTCTTCTTTATTTAGTCATAAATTCCAAACGCTAAAAACAAACCCCACCGGCCACCGACAAACAGTTTTTGTGCAAAGTGCAGTTTCTCAAAGGCAGTTGGATCTATCTTCATTCAGGTTATGCTTACCATTAAAATATCCAGGTACCTTCTTACACCTCTCCACTGCCTAAGTGAAGTTCCATTAATTCATGCTTCACCTCCTGCACATTTCCTAAATAATTAACACTATAACAAGCACACACAAGTTCCATAACAAGTATGATTACAAGTTACATATACAGCCATAGCTAGTAGTAGTACAAGCTACATATACAGCCATAGCAAGCACTGCCCCAGCCACTGTTACAGGCACTGCTATGAGCCACAAGTACAGCCATAAAGAAACACTGTCACAAGCACTCTTTCAAGCACTGCTCCTGTGTTAAGAGCATCTGTTCTGGTATAGTTAAGGGTTGGTACATACTCACCCCCACTTTCCTGGCCAGCCAGGCTTCAAACTGGATAAGGGTATGGTATAGGTTTTAAGATGAGACCCCACATTTTTTTTGGGAGGGGGGGTTGCGTTGGTTTGCTTTTGGGCTGGTATAAATTATGTTGGACCCTCCACCCCTTGGAGTCCCTGGCTGCTTTGTTTACAAGTTAAAAGGTCATGAGCTGTAATTTTGCCAGCAATTTAAAGGGTAACTTCACTTCTGTAGAAAAAAATAGGAAGAGAAAAGATAATATAGCACATACAGTTGCAACACATGCCATGTTGTAAGAGATCATTTCCTTAGTTCTTGACTGTCAAAATGTGCTCTAAAGTGTACACACTCACTAATCCTGATAAGGAGCTGATGTGGTCGTTCCTGAGTGCGAAGTGAGTTAGAAGCTCTGCTTTCTGGTAGTACTACTAGCTGTTGATGATCAGTCTTCTCTCTCGTAAAGCTGAGTGATAAAAAAAAAAAAAAAAAAAAACAACCTTTCCTTTTCACTCTGCGACCAGTGTAACTTTCTGTAAAATTCAATGAAACATGGCAAATTTGAGGTATTCTGTAAACGATCGGTATTCAAAATTCCCCAAGAAATGTAATTTCTTGCTTGTGTGATTGGTTCACTAATTTTCTTTGAAATCTGCATTAAGAGTCAAGTCAAATTTTAGATACCCCCTGTAATAGGAATGAAATATCCCAAGGGTTAAAAAATAAAAGGATGCAGATATTGCAACTTCCCTCATTAGAACACACTGAGTGCATCAGCTGTATATAGTAAATCTGTCACTCCCATTCAGAACCAGTATGGAATCAGTTTGTTGAAACAAACAGCTTTATCTTCACAGCAACCAAGCATAGGAATACATTTGTTAAAATCTACTGTAAGTTGCTCACCCACTGGAGATTGTTGAACAAAGGTGGAGTAACTCTTTAAACACACTTTTTTCTTCATGAATGTCAGTGTTACTTTAGTAGGTTGTTATATTTCTCTACTGTAACAAATAAACAACTATCTTAAAAATTAGGTATATTTTTAAAATCACTGGACTTAATAGAGAATAACTGTATTGTTAATTTATGCACAGATACTTCTTGAGAACAACTTGGGATATCCTTGCTCCAACACAGCAATTAGCTTGTGTTCCCTGTGACTCATGATAAATGCTTAAGGGTCCTGTCTCAGGCTATCAAGGTCCGATAAGTTGGATGGCGCTAACTGGTGAGGGTGCAGGCTGAGGAGAGGTCTGTCCAGACCCAAAGCATGCTGCAGAAACACACTTCACCTGGCCTGAGTGGTTATCAGGTAAAAGCAGCCTCAGCTTGATTCCTCCAGACCATATCCCCAACATGTTTCGTCATGCCCCGGGGGTTAATTATGCAAATGAGGGTCTGCTGGTGGCAGGGGAATAACACCATCAACAGCTGCCTAAATATGGATGTGGGTAAACCACTAAAAAAATCTAAAGGGACAGGTGAGTGAAAAATGTGCCGTGTTGCATATAAGCCCAAGTCCCTAAAAAGCATCCACAGTCAAGAACTTCACGTGTATAAAAGAAAAAGGAATATAAATGGCGAAGTGCCATGAGCAATCTTATAACAGCCTAATTCCCTGGTCAAAAAAATAAAAATTTGTTTTATTTAGTTATTAGTGTTCACTATAAAAATATGTGATACGAAAAAAGCTAAAAAATTATGTCTTAAAAGACAGGAGAAAAGCTTAGGTGGCAAGGCTGGCGATTGTGACATGATAATGGACCTGTGTGGTAAATCGTAAAATCAGAAATTGCAAAAAAAAAATGTATATCATTCCCAACAATATTAATCTTTGCACCAACATTTAGGAGAAATATAGTGTGAGATAGTGGGTCGAAACGAGTGCAATCTAAGCACGCTAAAGGAGTAACCTATAAGGGCACAAAAAAAAAAGTTCAGCACTTAATTGATGCTTGTGAACCTATTTTTACATTTACATATATACATCGTTTTTGCTGGATTCCGTGATATCTATCCATATTACTCTCCCTTTTTTTTTTAGTTGGATACCATTTCTTTACACAAGTGAATCCTGTAAGTAGACTCATCCCAGTTTTTTATGTCCTTATAGGTTATTCCATCAGCGTGCTTAGATTGCACTCGTTTCGACCCACTATCTCACACTATATTTCTCCTAAATGTTGGTGCAAAGATTAATATTGTTGGGAATGATATACATTTTTTTTTTTTTGCAATTTCTGATTTTACGATTTACCAAACAGGTACATTATCATGGTAAAATTTCCATCCTCGCCACCTAAGCTTTTCTCCTGTCTTTCAAGACCTTTTTTTTTTTTTTTTTTTAAACTATTTAGGCTTTTGTAGGGTTACTCATGGCAGATTGCTATTTTTCTTTCCTTTTCTTTTTTGCATTCAGTATACAATACTTTATTTTAATTGTTTCACTTATTGTTTTTAGTCTTTACAGTATTTAACTCTTGCGCCTGTGTATGCATGCCTCTATATAGTCTATCTGTTCTCACTATTATTATACCACACATGAAGTTCTTGACTACTGCTTTTCAGAGGCTTTGACTCATATGCTACAAGGTGCATTTTTCATTCACCTGTCTCTTTAAATTTGTTGAGTGGTTTACCCCTTCATTTAGCTGCCACCAGCAGTCCCCCATCTGCATGATTAAGCCCGGGGGCAGTGCGAAACATGTTGTGGATGTGGTCTGGATGAATCAAGCCGAGGCTGCTTTTACCTGTATGAGGTGTGCAGCAGCTGGGCTATCTTTTCCTATTTCTGCAGCGATCTTGTGTTCCCTATCATCCAGTAGTAAACAGTATATAAAATGTTTTTAATCATTTATATTGTTGTGTATTTCCTTTAATCTTTGAATTAAAGGACCCCCATCTGCTTGATTAAGCCCGGGGCAGAGCGAAATGTGTTGGGGATGTGGTCTGGATGAATCAAGCTGAGGCTGCTTTTACCTGCATGAGGTGTGCGGCAGCTGGGCTATCTCTTCCTATTTCTGCAGCAATCTTGTGTTCCCTATCATCCAGCAATAAACAGTAAATAAAATGTTTTTAATCATTTATATTTTTGTGTATTTCCTTTAATCTTTGAATTGTTTAGGTAATTGTGTGCATGTTAGCATCAAATTAGCAGTAAATAGCCCAAATATTAATTCATGTTGTGGTTATTGATTGTATTTTCATTATTGACCTTTGTAATCAGTACAATCAATTACCTTTTAAATGAACATTTTATATACCATGTTTTTCATGAGGAAATATTTTGTTAAGAAAACACTTTAATGAACAAGCTTATAATTATAAACCAATTAAGATCGAATTAAACAGTCTAAAAACATGTATACTCTTCCTTCATTTCCTTAATTAGGATCCAATACAAAGGGCATTTGAGTCTCCAATTGTCTGGAATAATTAATGCTTCTGTTGTAACAGATTTCCAACATTTTCACTGTAGATCTCAGATGAGGATGGAAAGATCGTGACCACCTCAGAGTAGTAGCCCTGATTTAGTTCATCTCCACTACAGAGCTATCAATGTAAATGCCTGTGCAGTAGAACTGGTACAACTCTTATTAAAATATGATAGCATATAAACAGTTACTGATATTTGTTTCATACAATGTTATTGTAAACTGTAAACGTTTACCAATTACATGTACAAGACAGATAAGAAAACTTGTCTCACTTTTTAATGAGTTTACATGCATGGTCTTGTGCAGGCATTTGTGAGATTATTAACTTTCTCTATATGTAACCTATGAGAAATGAAAGTAGATGGACTCCTGATGGTGGCATAATTGGGCATATTACACAGTATGCAATGATGGACACTGAAATGAAATTCCTAGAATTTAAACTTTGCAAAATAAAGCACCTGAACTGAAACTATTTATTCCAGTATATTAAGTGGGACTCAATAAAATGTATGGCTTTCATTTGTATATGTATAAATATATTAATAATATTTATTAATTTATATGTGTTTCCTCTGTTGAATATTGAAGCAACATTATGCTCGATGGCTTCTTGAATAATATTGAATAATATTGATTGTAACTGTAAAGCCAGGTGTTTAATATTTCAAGCCTGGTGTTTGCTTGACATGACATGGTAGGACTCTAAATGGCTATATTACTAGACTGCTGTCTGTTTAGCTAAATAATGTTCATGAGTGGTAAGACAACAAGATTTACCACTCTAAAGACATGGTATCTATCTTCATTATACTCCAACCAGTTTCTTACCTATTTGCCCAGTCAATTATACAGGAGTAGGTCACCTCTGATATTTTGAAACCACCAAGATTATTATTATTATTTTTATTATTAGTCTTTAGATACTGTGGGGATCAAACGTTTGGACACCCCAGGTACAAATTTGTATTAATGTGCATAAAGAAGCCGAGGAAAGATGGAAAAATCTCCAAAAGGCATCAAATTACAGATTAGACATTCTTATAATATGTCAACAAAAGTTAGATTTTATTTCCATCATTGACACTTTCAAAATGACAGAAAACAAAAAAATGGTGTCTGCAAAAGTTTGGGCACCCTGCAGAATTTATAGCATGCACTGCCCCCTTTGCAAGGCTGAGACCTGCCAGTGTCATGGATTGTTCTCAATCATCATCTGGGAAGACCAGGTGATGTCAATCTCAAAGGTTTTAAATGCCCAGACTCATCTGACCTTGCCCCAACAATCAGCACCATGGGATCTTCTAAGCAGTTGTCTATAAACCTGAAAAATAGTTGATGCTCACAAAGCTGGAGAAGGCTATAAGAAGATAGCAAAGCGTTTTCAGATGTCAATATCCTCTGTTCGGAATGTAATTAAGAAATGGCAGTCCTCAGGAACAGTGGAAGTTAAAGCAAGATCTGGAAGACCAAGAAAAATATCAGACAGAACAGCTCGCAGGATTGTGAGAAAAACAATTCAAAACCCACGTTTGACTGCACGATCCCTCCAGAAAGATCTGGCAGACACTGGAGTTGTGGTACACTATTCCAATATAAAGAGATACTTGTACAAATATGGTCTTCATGGAAGAGTCATCAGAAGAAAACCTCTTCTACGTCCTCACCACAAAAATCAGCGTTTGAACTTTGCAAATGAACATATATACAAGCCTAAAGCATTTTGGAAACAAGTTCTGTGGACCGATTAGGTTAAAATTAAACTTTTTGGCCCGGAATGAGCAAAGGTAAGTTTGGAGAAGAAGGGGCACAGAATTTAATGAAAATAACCTCTGTCCAACTGTCAAGTATGGGGGTGGATCAATCATGCTTTGGGGTTGTATTGCAGCCAGTGGCACAGGGAACATCTCACGAATAGAAGGAAAAATGGATTCAATAAAATTTCAGCAAATTTTGGATGGTAACTTGATGCCATCTGTGAAAAAGCTGAAGTTAAAGAGAGGATGGCTTCTACAAATGGATAATGATCCCAAACACACCTCAAAATCCACGGGGGATTACATCAAGAGGCGTAAACTGAAGGTTTTGCCATGGCCTTCACAATCTCCTGACCTCAACATAATTGAAAATCTATGGATAGACCTTAAAAGAGCTGTGCGTGACAGACACCCCAGAAATCTCAAAGAACTGAAAGACTTGAAGGAAGAATGGGCAAAGATGCCTCAAACAAGAATTGAAAGACTCTTGGCTGGGTACAAAACGCGTTTACAAGCTGTGATACTTGCCAAAGGGGGCAGTACAAGATATTAACTCTGCAGGGTGCCCAAACTTTTGCAGACGCCATTTTTTTTGTTTTCTGTTATTTTGAAAGTGTAAATGATGGAAATAAAATCAAAATTTTGTTGACGTATTATAAGAATGTCTAATCTGTAATTTGATGCCTTTTGGAGATTTTTCCATCTTTCCTTGGCTTCTTTATGCACATTGATACAAATTTTTACCTGGGGAGCCCAAACTTTTGATCCCCCCTGTAACTAGCACCAGCATATTCCACTTTATTTACAATTCTGAGGCATCCCAAAACAAAAATAAAGATTGATAAAATGTAACAGACAATAAAACAAAGGATATTTTCTTTTCTTTATTCTATCTCTCTTCTGAATGTGCCATCTTTGGTCAACCTGCCAAAAGCACAGAAGAGACTCATCACTGAATGCTATTTGTGGCAGTCAGTCGTGAAAATCCCCTACCTTCTTTACTAGGTTAACTGTTTTTACAATGGTTTTCTATTAGGATTAAACAATGCATTGGGATACAATATCAAAACCCTACTACAAATAAACAATATTTATATGAGTAAGGATAGGTACACAGGTTACATTTTTTTCATTTACCCCAACAGGCTGAACAAAAAAAAAAACTGAGAGGATTTCATACTAACTAACCAATGTTAGTTCGGGGATCTCCCACTCCGTGCTATTGTGTCCTGACAGGGGGACTGCCCCCCATCAGAACACACTGATCATTGGCTACCAGCCCTGATCAGCTGCTGGTCGGATGCTGGTTTTCCAGAAGGCCTGTTCAACATAAGCCGGGGGTTAGACTGGCTTCTATCGGACAGGCAGATATACACATTTTCCAAATGTCATTCGAAACATGTGTACCCAGCATAAGTCATTTTATGGCAGCCAATTGAATCTGGTCATCTGAAGTAATTTATTTTCAATTTAAGACAAGTCTAACTAATAGGTTGAGTTGATCAAGCGTAAAGTTTATGCCAGTCTAACATTTGTTTGAACTTCCCATTCTGTTATCCTTTTGTCTTGACCTGTATATGGTCTTCTGCCATTCTCACAGAATTCTCTCTCATTTTCAAACTTTTTGGCTACTCAATGAACAACTTCTGATTAACTTATCAGCTGATTTTAAAAGGCACTACATACTAACCTCACATAAACTAATAAATCGGGCCACTCCTGATTTAAAAGTGTTCATATGGAGTGATTATATTATATGTCTTATCAGTATTCTAGTCCAACTTTCTGGAAATGTAAACAACGTTTTAATATTTCAGTTACTGGTGCATTTTAAATGTCCTAGATTGTAAGGTCTAAGGAGCAGGGCCCTCTGATTCCTCCTGTATTGAATTGTTTTGTAACTGTACTGTCTGCCCTCATGTTGTAAAGTGCTGCGCAAACTGTTGGCACTATAAATATCCTGTATAATAATAATAATCAAAATCAAATAAGCACAAAATTGTGTGCAGTGAGTTAAAAACATATGAGCATTGCATAAGTATAACCAACCATAGAAGCCCCAGTGCTGACGAGTTTAGAGTAACTGGAATGACTTTGAATTAGTAGGGCCTCACGTATTTGGACTTTTGTTTGATTTTTGACCTGCTTTACCTAACCACATAAAGCAATGTGACTACAAAGCAGCTTATTGCAACTCAGAAGCAGCTTGAAGCAAATCCAAGTCCTTTAGCAACTGAAAGCTAAATTAATGCCATTAAATTTTGGTCAAGGCATCTCAGAAACACTATATAACACTCTATTCTTCATCTGAATCCCATCTACAAAATCCCATATCTAGTTTTCTTAAAGAGAGGTTCTTATTCCATATGGCATATTCATTCATATGCAGTAAAGTCGTTAGCCCATCATCCAGTATGTGAACTCACATAGGTGTGATATCAACACACAGTTCTGCAAAGTTCCAATATAGAGAGCACTGTGAATATTTGATTTGTTCCACAGTACTAGGAAACAAAGAAAATCCATGTTGGGGGGCCTTTTTCTGACACAGCCTCACAATACATTGAAAACCAGTGACTGCTAGCATGTAGAATTGTGTGAGCCTTTATCTTTATCTTCTCGTGACTCGTTTTTTCTCACATAATGTATTCCTATTAGTTGGCAGTTGTTTGATCACGACATATTCGTCCAGATTGGACAAACAGCCTCATTTCAAGGGGGCCTGCAGAATGATTGGACAGTGCATGCCCAATAACCTATAGACTATATGGAACACCTTCTCACTCAGCCAAAGGCAGAAAGTTATTTGCATATCTTCCTACTGTGGAAGAACTTTTATTATTACATATTATACAGCAGAATAAATTCTCTACTTGAAACTGGGAGCCAAAGCAACACCACATATATAACTGTTATGCCTTCCATAAGGTTTCATTTGTGCACCTACCCACAACTGTGCACCTTCATTGGTATTGTAGCAGAATTATTCAGCTTAGAAGAAAGGGGACATGGCTTCACCCATCATGAGGTAACATCTCCATGAAATGATGGCCTCCATTTTAAAGATGGCAAGGAGGAGTTTGATATGAATGAATTATGTGCTTTCAGTCACTTGCCTTATCCAGTATCACAATCCTTTATGACTGGTTCAAATCCAACAACCGACTGTTCTTACTTTTTAATTTTTACTTTTATTAACATCTTAAAATTAACAAAAAATATTTGCTTGGAATTTTTATATATACAGATAGACGGCCAAGATATACGTGTGTGTGTGTGTAGAGGCAGTTTTCCACTTTCTGTACTGAAAGAACAAAAGACGGAATATTCCCCTTCTAGTTATGAACCCTTTTTCTTCTGTACACCTTTCTAGTTCATTACTGCAAATCATTTAAATTTCAGCATACAATGTCACCTGCACTGTAATCTGATTACTTTATGGAAGAATTAGTATGTATATTTAATGTAGATGGGTTTTAATCTTGATGAAAATAATCCTAAGGAGCTGTGATAGGGCTGCTCATATGTCTAGCAGATATGCTGGTTACATGCTAATAAATGACAGTTGATTTATGTATCTGGATTCTTTTATTTATAAAAATAGCAAGTGGACTGATTTTTGATATTAATAATACAAGTGAATCCACTTTGATTAGACTTCTGTGGAGAGCTGTGCATATTCGGCATTACAATTAAATCTTATGATGTGGAATGGGAATGACATGCTAATGAAGCAAGCCAGTGAGCCTGAACCAAGAATGTCCAACATCATTATGGGATATCTTAGATGAAGAGTAATTATAAGAGGAACACTGAAATGTCATTAAAAATCTCCAGTAAAAGATTTAACCTACTATTTCATACTAATTCTGATTTTTTTCCAACACATCACAAGTGAATACAAAGTTCATTTTCAGAGCACACCAGAATGGTATTTAAATATTGTTGCTTTGGATTTAAATAATACAATATTTCATCTAAAATACAGTTCTAATTTAATTTTGTGTATTTGAGTTCATTGACAGCACATAATTGAAATCTCCTTTTAATGATTTCAGATAGATTAGTAATTAAGGTAAGTTTCAGCCTCCATGAAAAATGTAAGTGAGATTCAAAACTCAGAATTTTTTTTCCCATTATTATTGTTATTATTCCTTTCATTCCATTAGCATAGCCCATTGAGTCTAAGTTGTTCTGTCAGCTACTACAGAGCATTCTTTGTTTATTTATGAAGAATTTGTTTTGTGGAAGATCAAAAGCTGAATGCATATTCGCAGTAGACTGTGCATTATGTACATTTTAAAAATATCCCTAGGAATATTGTTCGCTGCTATGGTCTGGAACAGAAAATCTGCTTGTTTCTTAACTGTTGACTTATGTTATGCTGATAAACAAGATGGCCTGGAATGGCCTTTAGCAAAAACTGATTGGTGTAAAATAACTTTAATGGCTTTGATATTCAAGTCGATTTAGTTTACATTGAACCGTGTAAATCTGTAACTTTTACACATTGTAAATGTCTTTCTTTGTTAGAGAAAATTGAATGTGCTTTGAATATAAGGGTATTTTATATTGCCGTGCATGAAAGAAATTTCTGTAGGATTTATTTCTCCCTTGCAATCAATTTCTGTTGTCTAGGTCACCATCTGTAGCTACATCTGTACTCTTCAAAAAGTGGCTCAGCATGCTGTCAAAACATCTAGGCCTGAGGTACATCAATATATTGCACAAAAGATTACAAAATAGTGTATAATAACGATAAGGGCAATTCAAAAGTACACAGTGGATACTTGAACAATGGCATATTCTGTGTAACTTAATTCAGAGCAGTATTGGCCAAGTACGTGATATGTTCATTGATTGCTTTGTTTTTATCTAATACTGTAAATTTTTAGAACAGTAGCTAGTAATTTTATACAGGAAGATCTGGGACTAAATGGCAGAGGATTCTGTGAGCTGAAGAACAGCAATAGCTTGGATTGCCTCTCAGGTGTTGAATGCACTTATTTTCAAATCCAAACTTTCATGTGGCTTTCAATCAAATTCACCAAGATTTAGTTGTATTTAAATAGTAAAAAAAAATGTATGAGCTTTTTCTATTGAGCTGTATGTTGAGTGAAGCAGTGAATTGATCATCAAATGTAGCAGGGCTAAATAATATTTATGTATCTGGCAAACAAGTAAAACTATTCTTCTTCTTATTGGCTAAAAGTACCCAGACATATGGGCGGCACAGTATTGTAGTGCTTAGCACTTTCGCCTAGCAGCAAAAGGGTCACTGGTTTGGATCCCAACCACGACACTACCTGCCTGGAGCTGCATGTTCTGCCTGTGCCTGTGTGGGTTTCCTCCCACACTCTAAGTACATGGTGGGATGGGTAATTGGATCCTGTCTAAATTGGTCCTATTATGTGTATGTATGAATGTGAGCTAGGGTCCTTAGATTGTAAGCTCCTTGAGGGCAGGGACTGATGTGAATGTACAATGTATATTTAAAGCACTGCGTAAATTGACGGCGCTATATTAGTACCTGAAATAATAAATAAGACTCAATTCATTTTGATAACAGTTAGACAGTCTGTGTGCACCAAACACTGGTACCTGATGTCCTCAAATGCAAGGCCTTGGTAAACATTTTGTAGTGGAATTGAAGTGTAATCTTGCAAGAATCAGATGTTAGATACAAATTTGTAACAATTATTTCCTTTGAATAATGGTTTCTGGATAATTGTTTTTCTTAGCTTTGAACACCAAAATAATTTCACAGAAGAAAATGCACTTTATAATTCAGAGGTATTACATTTAAATCTGTCTGTCTCTCTGAGATCCTGTAATATTGCTGACATTTATGCTTCTAGCACTGGACAATGATACTGGTCAGCTGTCTACTTATTATCTGTAAAACGCATTGCAAACACATTACAAATGCATGTAAACGCACATGTGGAACTGCACACTGAATGTGGTATTGTTCTATAAACTACCATTTAGTCATTTACAGGAGAGATGTATTCAGTCAAAAGTATCTCTATTCAGTTTTCCTCAGATTACAACTGATGTTGATCTTCTAAAGGAGTAGAACATGTTCACCTTTAAAGTGAATTTGCACATATCTGAATAAGGTAGAAACAAACAAACATTTACTTTGCAAAGAATACCTAAGCATATGTAAAGAAAAATTTAAAAACATGATTTTTGCTGGCACATGATGGAATGAAAAAAAATCAGCTTTACTGAATTTACAAAGTAAATAAGGTGAAACTTTGCTGACTGAATTTTCACTTTTTTTCACCTTATGCATGAACATGTTCTAGTAAATCAGGGTCAATAAACTTAGAGCTATCGATAAGCTCTGACTCAACCGGGCTGATTTAGTACATATTACATATAAAGTATATGTAAAGTCAAACATTATTAGCAATTGGGATTGTTAATATCTCCTAAAGAGGAGCTCCAGGCTCCTTCAGAAAAAATGAAAAGTATAGAATGACAGAAAAAAACGGAGCAAGTTAAAAGGACCCAAAGGAACCAATACCTACTCACTCAGCGCTTGTGGAAGAGAAAAACATTAGTGATATGTACTGTCAGAAATAGCTCACCAATAGATATACAGCAGCTGCTATATAAATATTAAAACCGGAAACAGGTGTGTATATAAAACTGAAAAGTCCCACGTACACACTAGCAGCTCTTCAGGACGAAATATGTAAAAGTCCCACAAACGACCTGGACATGGCCAGTTCGCATATATACACATGCATTAGTCCCAAGTGTGTGTGGTGAATATAATAATATAAGTACACTTACCTGTCCAGGGATCCCGCAATGTGCTCATCCAAGCTGATTCTTCAGGCGGCTTTGGGTGCAGGCACCAGCATCTGTAGTAAAGGAAACAGCCTGTTTCCTACTGTGTTTATGCAAGTCACACTGCACCTTGTGAATGGTCCAGTAGTCTTCTGGAACCTTTTATGTGTCCCAGAAGACTGCGGGGGAAAGAGGGGGGGGGGCAAAATTCTGACTCAGATCACTGCATAGATCTGAGCTGGAAGTGGGAGCGGGTACCTGTCAAAACCAATGAGGAGGATTCCCCCATCTACCCCAAATTTGTGGATAGGGGAATCTGTTCAGTTTTCTTTATTCAGCCCACTGGCTGAGTGAGAAAGCTGAGCCATGTATGACCAGCTTTACTATGTCTTGTTGGATAAATTCTCCTTTACTTCTTGTTCCTAAAAGTAAAACAGGTAGTGAGAGGAAAAATTAAGAAAGTGAGTAGTGATCCATTCTAGGCACTTGTCACTAGAACAGACATTTCCATTGAAAGATTTGCCCTCACCTCTTATTTGGGTGGCGACTGTAAACATTTAATTTTGTCATCACTGACTGTCCCAGTGACAATGGTCCCCAGCACAAAGAGAGAGGGTTGGTCGCTCTGACAGGTAAGAAGACAACAATAAAATCTGTGAGGGGTTCTAACCATTCCCCATGCTATTCAAAATTATATAAAAAAAAAAAAGAGTCTTGAGCTTAAATACACTTTAAGTGTGAACATGAAAAGCATTGAGGATGAGTTAATCACATCTATCCAATCATTTACAAGAAATAAAAAAATAAAAAAAACAATTGAGCTTCTCTCCTATAACAATGGACAGTTGAAATGAAAACTGATTTTTGACACCTCAGTTCTCTACACTTCATCTAGCTTTCCGATTTCAGATGAAGGATCAAAGAAAGCTTAAAATAGAAATGGAAG
Source organism: Pelophylax lessonae (assembly GCF_965119305.1). Classification (NCBI taxonomy): domain Eukaryota; kingdom Metazoa; phylum Chordata; class Amphibia; order Anura; family Ranidae; genus Pelophylax; species Pelophylax lessonae. The sequence goes on from NC_138771.1 coordinate 232,279,832, forward strand.
ATGGCCACATAGAGGAGAGCTCTGCTCAATTCTCAGACTGACAGCATCCACAGAGCACAGTCACCCTTGCCTCAGTGCTCGCTCCAAACCCCAACCAATTTGCCCTATGTCCAAGCACTGCAAGGCAGCTACTCAGCCGCAGCGACTCATTGATTTCTTCCCAGTGGTGGGACCCAGAAGTAGCCACGATGGTATCAGTGCCACACCAGCAATCCAGCAGCAGAAATGGGTGATTCCTCTCACCCTCACTAACTCAGACGCTCCATTAAATCTAGCGTAACCTCCTCCACCCATTGAGGCATTACCTGCTGCTGATCAATCCATTTCTGAGCTGACTATGAAAAACATGCTACTCTCCCTGAGACAAACTCTACATTCAGATCTCTCATCAGTAGTATCCACTCTCTCCAGCACTATTCACAGTCACAAGCAAAGACTTCAACACATTGAATCAAAAATGAGGGAATTGTATACTGCCCCAAATGATCTTGTGAACTCTCGCACTGATCATGAGACTGAAATGCAGCAATTAAATAAATTGCAGATTTGGAGGATCGCTCGCAGCAAAACAATATAAAATTCAGGAGTATTCCTGAATATGTGTATTGAGTTGATCTTAACTCATTTCTTCAACAACTGATAATCCCCTCTGCCCTCCCATAGTGACCTGTAACTATCCATTGGCTGTGCTCAAAGAATACCAAAACCTAAATTCATGCCCACACTGAGGCCCAGGGATGTCTAGGCGTGCATCCACTTCTTCCATGTAAGCAAAACAGTATGATAGCTGTGAAAAGCAGCCCAGTTTTGCCCAATAAGTTTACTGGCATCTCACTATATGTGGACTTATCCCAACTAACAATACTCAACAGAAAAATCTTTAACCACTCCCCAAAACTGTGCAATCATAAAATTGCATAGAAATGGGGTTCCCCGCTACATTTCTGATTTCCCGCAATGTAAAAACCTTCCCCATACTGAGTCTGGATGCAGCCTTATTTCTACTCAAAGAATGGAAATCATCCCTGATGATGTGCAGTAACTCACATCCTCACCCACCAAGCACTTGGACCCTGACTGATCATGAGCAATTATAGCGACTTCCTCTTACTCTATAGGTAACCCCATTAATCCAACTACCAAAAACTAGGGATACTCGACAGAGAAAACTTGTTTATTTTTCTTTTCATTATCCCTGTTTTTCGGTTATATACCCAGGAATTATTTTTTCCCCCTACTTACTCCAGCAGAACTGTCTGCCCATAATTCCTTCATTTATTTTATGGTGTTCGTAACTGTTTTTTGTTATTTCTACTCATCATTACCTACTTACCAGTCACAAGTTCTCAGTTACTCTGTTCCAATTCTTCACTCTGTGATGTCTACCCCCACCATTCACAATGACAGTGAAAAGATCTGACCAAATCAGCAGACCTACGATCACCTTCCACTCTTTTATCCTCAACAACTTACAGTTTACTGCACATAATCTCTTCTTTAACTCTAGGCTATATCTTTCAACATTATTTCTATGAATGCAAGTGGGCTCAACAGCATGTATAAAAGATCAACCCTACTAAGGGCAGTTAAGTATTTACATGGCAACATTGTTTTTGTCAAAGAAACTCATGTGTTTCTTCTAAACCCTCATACTTAAAACTCAAGCACCTCTCCCATACATATGGCTTCCTCTAACAAGAATAAAAAATGTGGTCTAAATTGCAATCAAGAATTCCATCCCCTTTAAACGCCAACAAGAAGTGACAGATCCCTTGGGTCATTCCATTATTTTGAGCTGTGAAGTCCATAATGTACCATACACTCTTTTCAATATCTACGCACCCAACACCAGGCAAATTTGATTTCTTCAAGCATTACTATCTGTCCACAGTCAAGGTCATCTGATCATAGGTGGAGACTTAATGCTGTGGGAGATCCCACACTACACTCATCTATAAGCAAACGACCCCTCCACCAAACTCTTAGGAAATGTTTACACAAAAATGACTTATGCAATGTGTGGCGTGTGGATAGATCTTTTCATCACAGATAAGCAGTCCGCCCAAAACATCCACTCTTCACTATAGGAGATATTAAGTGGTCAGGCCATGCCCCCATTACAGTTAAATTCACTAACCACTACTGTACAACCTCTTATTGCTTGTGGAGACTTATCCCTTCCCTTTTGGCTAAACCTCAATTTATCCAGCAAATAGCAGAAGCTCACTGGCAATTTTTTGAAACTGATGATCTCCTGACACTGACCATTTTAATTAATGGTCTTCATGCAAAGTATATACAGTCTATCTTCTTCTCTATTGAAATACTGAGAAAAATTGAAAATTGCAACACCTTCTATTATTCCAATATGAAAAGAACCTAAAGAGTACCAAGTCTAACTACAATGGTCTCAGCAGATGCTCTCCTAGCTGGACAAGGTAAATCCAAACAAATCAAGCAGACGATTCTAACTATTCACCCTGCTTAATTAGAGTCCTTATCCCAACCATTCACAGCCTCTGAAATCCAATTCATTTTCAAAACCCTATTGAGAAAACAAATCTCGAGGCTGTGATGGATCCGTTAATGAATACTAAAAGCACTTCTGCAAACTAGTTTGCATATCCATATTTAATCTCGTCACATCCTCTAGCTCTCTTTCTAAAGAAATGCTACAGTCTGTTATTACTACAATTCCCAAACCTGGGAAAGATCCCTCACTCCCTAGCAATTATAAACCTATACCGTATGGTTGCAATCTGCAATAATGTTGTTGCATTCTGTCCAGTAAGCGAGAGCACTCACAGCAGGCACCCTTTCCAAGGAATTCTATATTAAAAATGGCACTGACAGGGCTGCCCTCTATTATATTTGACTTAAATTGACTGATCCAGGCATCTACAGCATGGACCTCCATGGCCTTGAACACAAAATTATTTTCTTGCTGATGATGTTACTCTTATGGTTACTAACCCATGTAACTCCCTCCGAGATATTCAAGCAACCCTCTCTCTATTCAGTGCAGACTCCTATTTTAAACTTAACAAAACAAATACAGTTAGGTCCATTTATATTTAGACACAGGCACAATTTTCATACTTTTGGCTCTGTATGCCACCAAAATACAATTAAAATGAAACAATCCAAATTAATATGAAGTGCAGACTTTCAGCTTTAATTCCAGGGGTTGAACATAAATATCAAGTACAAATTTTAGGAACTTTAACCATTTTTATACACAGTCCATTTTCAGGGGCTCAAATGTAATTGGACAAATAAATAAAATAATAAATTAAATGTTCATTTTTAATATTTTATGGAGAATCCTTTACTGGCAATGACTGCCTCAAGCCTGGAACCCATGAACAATACCAGAAGACTGGGTTTCCTCCTTTCTGATGCTTTGTCAGGCTCTAACTGCAGCTGTCTTCAGTTGTTCTTTGTTTGTGGGTCTTTAGTTTTGCCTTCAGCAAGTGAAATGCATGCTAAATTGGGTTGAGATCAGGTGATTGACTCAGCCATTGCAGAATATTCCACTTCTTTTCCTTCGAAAGCCCCTGGGTTGTTTTACAGGGTATTTTGGATCATTGTCCATCTATACTGTGGAGCGCTGTCCAATCAACTTTGTTGCATTTGGCTGGATCTGGTCTGACAGTATATCTCTAAACACTGCAGAATTCATTCAGCTGCTTCTGTCTTCTGTCACATCACCAAAAGACACCCAGTGGCACTGGAAGCCATGCATGCCCATGCCATTACACTGCTCATGAGCTGTTCCAAGCCTTCTCCACACTTTTTTCTTCCCATCATTCTGGTACAGATTAATCTTAGTTCCATCTGTCTAAAGAATGCTTTTCCAGACCTGGTCTGGCTTTATTAGATGTTTTTGGCAAAGTCTGATCTTGTTTTTCTATTCTTCAGGCTTTACCTTGTGGTAAACCTTCTGTATTTGCTCTTGTGAAGTCTTCTCTTGATTGTAGACTGACAATGATACGCCCAACTACTGGAGAGTGTCCTTCACTTTTCTGGATGTTGTGAATGATTTTTTCTTTACCATAGAGAGGATCCTGTGCTCATCCACCACTTTTGACTTCCATGGACGTCCAGGCCTTTTTATGTTGCTAAGCCCACCAGTGCGTTCTTCTTTCCTCAGAATGTACCAAACTCTTGATTTGGCCACTCCTAATGTTGCTGCTATCTATTTGTCTCTTTGATGGATTTGTTTGATTCTGGAAGCCTTAAAATGGCCTGTTTCACATGCATGGACAGCTCTTTTGAAAGCATGATGTAGGTTAACAGCAATAGATTCCAAATGCAATTACCACACTTAGAATCAACTCTAGACCTTTCACCTGCTTAATTGATGAAGAAATAAGCCCACACCTGGCCATAAAACAGCTTTTGATTCAACTGTCCAACCACTTTTAGTCCCTTGAAAAAGGGGGGGGGGGGGGTTGGCTATTCCTAAGAGCTGTAATTCCTAAACCCTTCCTCTGATTTGGATGTACATACGCTCATATTAAACCTGAGAGTGTGCACTTTCAGGCCATATCTATTATGTAACTAGCTTGAATTCGTTTTGGTAAATACATTTTACCAGCTTTAAAATTGCATATCCTTCAAAATGTCTTATTCACTTGGCCACCTACCTCCATCCCATACCTAGGCATCCAAATCACTGCCTCTACCTCTTAGTTGTTTGACCTGAACTACAAAAAATTACTTCTCACCTTGCCCTATGTTCATTTGGCCTCTTGAGAATAGGTAGACTCACCAATTTAAAAATGCTAACACTCCCCAAATTGCTATACCTATTTCACACTATAGTGATTCCACTCCCTTCTTCCTATCCCCTCTCTCTACAATGTCAATTCTCCCAATATGCGTGGGACAATCATCCCCCTAGATGAGCAAATATTACTATGTTTAGATCTAGAACTCATGGAGGCTTAGGCCTATCCCACCTTTTCCCATATTATAGAGCATCCCTTCTGGACCAACTCTACTATTAGTGGAACCCCATGACAGGGAAAATCTGGCCTCTAATGCAATCTTCATTATTCCATCCACTGTCCCCAATTAACACTCATGGTCATAAAATCTGGACTCCCTCTACCAACTGTGGACTATTTATTGCTCAAGGCTTCCCTCAAAGCATGGGCAGAAATTCTCCCCATCCACACAGATCAACCCCCTTCATACAGTCCCGTTGCACATAGATCTCTTATGCCTACCAATTTGAGTTTACACCACTAGAAGGCATCACTCTTCTAAAGAATCTATTCTCAAAACAGAAAAAAATCCTTTGAACAACTACATGCTGAATTCTTCCCTCCCTAGTTGGATTAGTTTACATACGTTCGCATCTGCAATCTCTTTCAAACATCTAAGGTCCCCTTGAGGAACATCTAAGATCTAACTTTTAAGCATCTAAGGTCCCACTGACACTTATCCATAGCTGTAGTTATATATCTATTTTAAATAGCCACTAAATACCCTAAGAAACTCCCACCTCAATCAAGCGCCATTATCATTCATTAACTACATAACTAGATTGTGGAACTATAGCTCTCAGCCTACCTTAGCCAGCATGATTAGAGACTTTAATCATCAATGTGAAATGGAGGTATTGCTAGCACACAAAAATATAAATATGAAAAATGTGCCACCTTTTGGTCTTTGTGGCTAAAACATCATAATTGTACTGTCCAAGATGGATGACTTGGACCAGATATGGCTACTTGAATTGACTGGTACTTGTTCACCCACTTATCTGGGTCCTGGGTTTATTCTGTTTCCCTTTTTCCCTTTCCTTCTTTCTATCCCCCCTCACCCTTCCTGACCCTAGTTATTCCTTTCCAACCCCTTCACCCCTACCCTCTTCATCTCTTTACCTCTCTCTATGAAATGACTGAGCTTGCCTAGAGAATACCATTATAGTGGCTACAAGTTTTTTTTCTGTAACCACTTTTTATCTGAATGCACTGTGACCTCATTGTTTGTATTCTATTTATTCTAAATTCAATACAAATTTATGAAATATAAAAATAAAATTGGAACTCCAGCCAAAAATGTATTTTTAGTTTTGGATAGAGTAGGGGAATATTTGAGCCTTATGTCATGTTTTACAGCTGTTTGTGACACCGATCATCATGATAGCAACTGAGGGGAGAATGGGGGGGTGGACAGCAATAAAAATGTAATGTTTTTGTGCATCCAACAGTCAACTTCGTAACTAAGGTTTTGAATTGTATTGCGTTCCCACCTTGCTCTAATATAGCTGTCCATGCACACTAGGCTTAAAAATGCTGTATCTACAGTAGTTTTGCACTTTTTTTCTCCTGACTGTAGAAGCAGCTCAATGTTATCATATGTGTCCATGCACATTAGAACATTTAGAGGCATATTTTAAGCCCAATGTTTAGGGGCAGAAAAAAAAAACCCTTCTGGATTGCATTTTTGAGAGGCGCTTTCAGGCAGAAAAAAAAACCGCTTAATGCTCCTAAATGCTCCTAAAAACTTGTTTAGGAGCGTTTGCATTTTCAAGTGTGCACTGAAAAATGAGCAGAGGGGAATGTTTTGGAAAAAAACACTTGTGAAAAGCAAATGCCCTTAAACTCTGGCATTTTCTGCTCCTAGTGTGCATGGACCATTATAGTGAACTTCAATATACATTGGTCTGTCATCAATTGGAAATCTATCAATATTCTCTCTCTCAAAAAATACTAGCTATTAAATAATTTATGATACTAGGCATATCTAATACTGCACAAAAGGTAACTTTATTTTTAATACATTCCCATCACACCTTTGTCCACCTTGATTTTTTTTCTCTCACAACTTTTTTACCCCAAGTTAATAATACAAAAATCTGTAGTATTACGCAGTCAGACCTTGGCCTGGTGAATTTATGCCTTTATTAGCATGCTTGATAACAGATGGAGCGCTAGTGTAGGAAACTAAAACAGATTTATTTATTTCACTGAAAACTAAAAAGTAGTCCGGCGCTAAAATACCAGGACCTACACCCCCTCCATAATGAGGGACAATTGGCACATGGGGGTCATGGAGCAGCTATGTGGAAATGATACACCAGGATGGTTGCTCAATAAGTAAAGTCACAACAACAATAACCACATGTGAGCGCTGAATGAGCCAAATATGTAATGGGTGATAACAGCGACAGTTATCATAAATGGTGCAACACTCTTTGTGTAGATATGGTTTAATAAAAAGTTTATTTGAAGACAATTCCAAGATGAAACAACTGTGAATGAGACAATAGCAAGCCTTATGCAAGGCCCCAAATCTGCAATATACAACCAAAGGGTGAAGATGACTCACAGAAAAGTTCCTTGCTGACTCACTGTTGAAGACATGGGATCAGCCAGGATGGTGCAGAGGTACAGGTGGCCGTGCTGTACTTCATGCCATGGAGATGGTAATGGAGAAGTTTCCCAGTGAGTCGCGAAGGAGGACGGCCAGGCTCACATTGTGCCAAGTGGGAAAGAGGCAAAGGAGGAATAGAACGGTGGTGGTGTCACCTTGGCCAGCCGCATTGAACCGGAGAATCCCTCTGCAATGGACGCACAGCGGGAGGAGAGCCAGACATGATGTCAATACTACCGGGTGCGGACGTCCAAAGCGAGCCTCAAGCCGCTGGTGGTGGGTGGCTTGAACTGCTGATGGAACGCAGATGGAAGGGGCAAGAAGCAGAAGGGGATTGCAGTTGTCATCTGTAATCCTGACAACGCGTTTCAGGTGGAGCCCTTCTTCAGATCATCAGTTTAAACAATACTCTTCAAGCTGTTGAACCTCTGGAGCTCTGAAGGGCTACTGTAACGCTCCTGCGTTTCTTATATGGTGTGGATTTTCAGCTGCAGAAATAATTCCACGTCAGTAGTCATGTAAGAGATATGCTGAGATACCATTCCCAACCTCAATGACTCATCATGTGTGGAAGGTCTTATTTCAGCCAGTAAATACACACAATTAGCAAGCTGGTTCCTAGAATGACTTTATGTATGTGGTAACACAATGATGAAGGTTGAGGGATAGGTTGAGTGGAGGTGGTAGGTGATAGACACTTGAAGGTGAGACAGTAGCAGATGGATGCAGGAAGGTTTAGCAATGTTGTATGATAGCAGATGATAGAATAGCAGGTGGACATACAAAAGAGATCAACCCAGTGCAGAAAAGTAGCAGTAGTCTCAAGAGCTAGCAATCTAGTTATGCAGATGTGATAAACAGTCTTTACTATGCAGAGCTAGATAGTGTAAGCTTAGTATAAGTTTATAGAGAATTCCCCTGCGGGGTACTTAGCACTATTAGCGATACAGCCGAAGGGTGGTTCAGGAGAGGCGGATGATCCAGTAGCGGGACACAGGGATCAGCGCGGCGAGGTTCCGTCAGCGAGGTACGCTTGCAAGCATGGAAGCTTCAAGCAAGGTTAGCATCCAGGTAAGGGTGTTTGAACGAACACATGTGAGTGAGAACCGGCGCTTTAAATAGCCATCTAGTCCGGCGCTGGGTGATGACAGCTCCAGTCTTAAAGGTGTATGCGCACCTTTCCAAAAGCAAATGGTGGGGCGCATACACTTGTGGAAAGTGTAATTTAGGGTACCAAAGGTACCGGAACATTACAATACCCCCCCCTTAAGGCCTGCTCCTGAAGGCCTCTGGAGCTGGTTTGTCTGGGTATCTCGCATGAAAATTGCGGATTAATCTAGGGGCATGTATGTCAGAGGTGTTTAGCCAGGTGTCGTCTTGGGGCCCATAGTTCTTCCATCGAACTAAGTACTGAAGTCTTCTTCTGTAGATACGAGAATCCAGAATCTCTTTTATCTCGTATTCTTCTCCACCTTCAACTTGTACAGGAGGGGGAGGTGGAATATTAGGCCTTATTCCTTGGTCCGGAACATGGGGTTTTAGTAGCGACACATGGAAAATGGGATGGATTTTTAGGTCCATTGGCAATGTAAGCTGCACTGCAGCTTTTCCAATAAGTTTCTTGATTGGGAAAGGTCCCAAGAACAGAGGTCCAAGCTTTTTGCTAGGGATCTTCAGTCTCAAGTTTTTTGTTGAGAGCCAAACGAGGTCCCCGATAGTATACTGTGGAGAAGGTCTTCTACGAAGATCATAGTACTTCTTTTGTTGACTGTGAGCGTGTGCAATGGTAGTATTTAGTAAACCCAGAGAATCCTTTATTTGGGTAAGATAGTCTGAGGCTACTGGGTTATTTGAAGGAAGGATGCGTGGAGGGAGAATAGAGGGATGGAACCCATAGTTCAAGTAGAACGGACTCTGCTTGGTTGTACTGTGAGTTGCGTTGTTGTAGGCAAATTCTGCCAGGGGGAGAAGATCCAACCAATCATCCTGTTGGTAAGAAGTGTAACAACGTAAATACTGCTCGATGCATTGGTTGACTCTTTCAGTCTGTCCGTTGGTCTGCGGATGGTAAGGAGAAGTGAGCTTCCGCTCAATCCGTAGTATGTGACATAGTTCTTGCCAGAATTTAGAAATAAATTGGGATCCACGGTCAGACAAAAGAGTTTTTGGGATACCATGTAATCTGAAGACATGTTTCATCAGGAGTTCTGCCGTTTGTTTGGACGAAGGTAGTCTGCGAATAGCAATGAAATGTGCCATCTTTGTCAGATGGTCCACTGACACCAAGATGGTATTAAATCTTTTGGAAGGAGGCAATTCTACGATGAAGTCCAATGACAAAACCTGCCATGGAGTTTGGGGTATTGGTAGACTGCATAGTAGACCGGATGGTCTCGTAGTGTCAATTTTGGACCTGGCACAGACATTGCATGAAGAGACGAATTTTTGTATAGATGTTTTCATGTCAGGCCACCAGAATTGCCGAGAAATCAAATTGAAAGTCTTTGTCATACCCATATGTCCTGCCATAGGCACATCATGCGATAATTCCAAGATCTTGGTGCGTAGGGTAGGTGGTATGTAAAGTTTGTCGTTGTAGTAGAGGAAGCCTTCTGCATCGGTATTTAGTTGTGGTGGGGGTGAATCCAACCTTATACCATGTAGAACCTCTTCCTTCAAGGAACGGACAACTCCAATAATGCGTTTGTGAGGTATTATAGGAACGGAAGGAATTTCAAAGTAGTTTTCTTCAGTTAGTCGTGATAGTGCATCCGCCTTTTTGTTCTTATCTGCAGGTGTGTAGGTCACTAGGAAGTTAAACCTTAGAAAGAATAGTGACCATCGTACCTGTCGATGCGAGAGAGTTTTGCTAGTCTGAAGATATTGGAGGTTTTTATGGTCCGTGTATATAATTATTGGTAATTGGGTGCCTTCGAGTAAATGTCGCCAATTCTCCAGAGCCAATTTTATAGCAAGCAGTTCCTTTTCACCCACGGGGTAATTTATCTCGGGACTGCTCAGGGATTTAGAAAAAAAGGCGACTGGATGAAGTGGTGAAGTGGGGGTAGGTCGTTGGGAGAGTATTGCTCCTACTGCCAGGTTTGACGCATCTACCTCCAGAATGTATTGGAGGGATGGGTCTGGATGGCGTAATATGGGAGCGGAAGTAAACCTTGTCTTTAACAATTGGAAAGCCTTATTTGCTTCTTCTGACCATTTAAATGGTATTTTTATGCTAGTGAGCTGTGTGAGGGGTCTCACAATAGCAGAAAAGTTTTTTATGAACTTCCTGTAGAAATTTGAAAATCCCAGGAATCGCTGTAGCGCCTTGCGTGTAGTTGGTGTAGGCCAATCCCGAATGCAGGATATTTTACTCATGTCCATCTCGATTCCTGTTTTGGATATGATGTAGCCTAGAAAGAGTACCTCATCTTTATGGAACAAGCATTTCTTCAGCTTCACATAAAGATTATGTGCAAGCAATCTCGATAATACAAGTCTTACATGTCTTATATGTTCAGACAGGGTCCGTGAATATATAAGTATATCGTCCAGATATACCACAACACAGACATCTAGTAAGTCTTTAAAAATATCGTTTATAAATCGTTGGAAAACTGCAGGGGCATTGCATAGGCCGAATGGCATCACAAGATATTCGAACCATCCGTATCTAGTTCTGAATGCAGTCTTCCATTCGTGTCCATCACGGATTCGAATGAGATTGTATGCTCCTTTCAGGTCTAATTTTGAAAAATAGGTAGCTCCACGCACCTGCTCAATGAGCTCAGGGATAAGCGGTAGAGGATAGCGATCTTTTATTGTGATAGCATTCAATTTCCTGTAGTCGATGATAGGTCTGAGACTTGAATCTTTATTGCGAACAAAAAAGAGTCCTGCTGCTGTGGAAGAAGTGGAAGGTCTAATAAAACCTTTTTCCAAGTTCTCATCCAAATAGGTTTTGAGATGGGCAAGTTCATCCTGTGAAAGAGGATAAACATGACCGAACGGCAATTTGCTATTTGGGAGTAGATCAATGCTACAATCATAGTCTCGATGAGGAGGTAATGTTTGAGCATTTTTCTCAAGAAAAACCTCAGAAAGATCCTGATAACATAGTGGTGCAATCTCATCTGTCACCACAGACAGAATCTTCCCGGAAAACGGGAGGTTACACGTTTCCTCGCAATAACAAGAAGGGAAGGTCAAGGACCGTTTCTTCCAATCTATGGTTGGTTGGTGTGTGTGCAACCAGGGAAGTCCCAACACAATGGGAAAGTGGGGTGAAGGTATTAATTCGAAGGTAGAAGTCTCCTTATGAGACTCGTTAATAGTGACTAGAAGTGCTTGTGTCTGATCGGTGATCGGACCAGAGGATAACGGAACACCGGTAATAAGACTTACTGAGACAGGTTTGAGTTTAGAAATAATAGGAATTTTATTTAAAGCAGCAAAACATATATCCATATAATTTCCACAAGATCCTGTGTCAATCATGGCCTTAGTAGTAATCCTGTTCTGGTCCCACTGTAATGTCAAAAAAACAGAAATGTAGGGGTTAGTGAATGAAGTTGTCAATCCTCCTAGAGAGACATGTGAACACTCACCCTTCTTTTTGTTGACTAGGGGACAGACGTTTATCTTGTGATCCGGGGATGCACAGTACAAGCAGAGATTTTCATTTCGTCTTTTGGCTTTTTCCATAGTTGATAGCGGTGGGCATATGGTTCCTACCTCCATAGGAACGGCCAGACTCCGAGAGGAAACGGATAATGGCATTCCCATCTTTTCAGCCTTTCTTTCTCGTAGTCTTCTATCTATGGTAATACTGAGTTGTATTAATGCATCCAGGGTTTTTGGCAGATCCGCTCGGGCGAGCTCGTCCTTAACGGCTTCTGATAGGCCAAGCCTAAATTGGGTTTTCAGAGATGCATCATTCCATTCTGAATCAAGGGTCCATCTCTTGAACTCTGCGACAAAGTCTTCTACAGGCCTCCCTCCTTGTTTCAAGGATCTTAACTGAAGATCAGCAGTACTCTGCCTATTGGGGTCATCATATAGGCTAGTGAGCTCTGCCAGGAACAAGGCATAGGAGTTGAGAAGCTGGTCGTTTTTCTCAAAAAGAGAATCTGCCCAGGCTCGAGGATCGCTTGATAGGTAAGAAATAATAGTACAAACCTTAATGTGATCAGTAAGGTAGGTACGAGGTTTTAGCAAAAAAAGTAACTCACATGCGTTTTTAAATTCGCGAAATTTTTTGCGATCGCCTGTAAATACCAAAGGGGGATTTATCTTGGGTTCAAGGGACTGAGCAGAGGTAAGTTGTGTCAGTCTAATTACCTGCTGCGACAGAGCCTGATTGTCTTCTTTTAATTCAGCAAGTGCGTGTATTAACGCAGATACTTGCTGTTTTAATTGTGTCACCTGAGTGGTTATTTCTGCTGAATCCATTTTTAGGTTCGTTCAATCTGTAACGCTCCTGCGTTTCTTATATGGTGTGGATTTTCAGCTGCAGAAATAATTCCACGTCAGTAGTCATGTAAGAGATATGCTGAGATACCATTCCCAACCTCAATGACTCATCATGTGTGGAAGGTCTTATTTCAGCCAGTAAATACACACAATTAGCAAGCTGGTTCCTAGAATGACTTTATGTATGTGGTAACACAATGATGAAGGTTGAGGGATAGGTTGAGTGGAGGTGGTAGGTGATAGACACTTGAAGGTGAGACAGTAGCAGATGGATGCAGGAAGGTTTAGCAATGTTGTATGATAGCAGATGATAGAACAGCAGGTTGACATACAAAAGAGATCAACCCAGTGCAGAAAAGTAGCAGTAGTCTCAAGAGCTAGCAATCTAGTTATGCAGATGTGATAAACAGTCTTTACTATGCAGAGCTAGATAGTGTAAGCTTAGTATAAGTTTATAGAGAATTCCCCTGCGGGGTACTTAGCACTATTAGCGATACAGCCGAAGGGTGGTTCAGGAGAGGCGGATGATCCAGTAGCGGGACACAGGGATCAGCGCGGCGAGGTTCCGTCAGCGAGGTACGCTTGCAAGCATGGAAGCTTCAAGCAAGGTTAGCATCCAGGTAAGGGTGTTTGAACGAACACATGTGAGTGAGAACCGGCGCTTTAAATAGCCATCTAGTCCGGCGCTGGGTGATGACAGCTCCAGTCTTAAAGGTGTATGCGCACCTTTCCAAAAGTAAATGGTGGGGCGCATACACTTGTGGAAAGTGTAATTTAGGGTACCAAAGGTACCGGAACATTACAGCTACATGCTTTGTGTCTCTGGGCTCAGCTGCACTTAACACAGGTCAATGGAGACATGTCCCCTCCTGCCCTCTCCTCCATTATCTTGGAATAAGAGAGAGAGAAAAGCCACAGACATATTATGTATCATACAGTTATCCCTGTCCAAAAAACATTTATAATAACAATATTAAGCATTTTTTACAGACAAGTTATAAAGCTAAGGTATTGTTGGCTAACACATTTCATGGCTAAAAAGAATCTTGTTCAGTAATTGCACACAAAGGCAGATCTGGTAAATTTACTTACCAACCCTCATACAATGTATGATTTGTTCACGAAATACCGCATAGATCTTTATAGATTTCCAGGTTTGTCATTAACAACAGATAAATCAGCTAAAATGAAAGAGTGCCTTTAAGTTGTAACTGTGCAAAGCATTCTGTCTTTCAAATTGCATCTCTTAATAAAAAGGTCACCAAGAATGTTCTGCTCCAAGTCTTAAAGTATCTACATAATAGAAAGTTACCAAGACAATACAATCTACTATTTTAAGATCTATAAGCATAGATGCACATCCTAAGTTATTTGCTGGCCACAATATCTGCACATGTAGTATTTGTAACCATAAGAAATCTTTAATTTTTTTTTTCAGAAAATGTATCTGGAAGCCATGTTGTTTCAAATTTACCAATTACATTGGTAACACAAAATCGGACAGGTCTAGCTAACCCAAGTCTTCCATGCAATTAGTATGCTACCCATTTTAGAATGATTTTCCATAGAGTCTCCACATGTCTCCAGGCTAATTGGTTCAAATTGAATTGAATTAATATTTGGAGCTTGATTTCACCAGCTAGTTATCACTCATGCATGCTACTGCATTTAATGAAATGTAGCATCATTATATGGGTTAATTGAAGAGGAAATCCCTTGCAAAAGACCCTTTCCAAGTTTTTTTTTTTTGGGGTGGAGAGCCTTACATTTCCCTTCAGGGCTTTTGCCAAGCTGGCTATTAGAAAGATATTTGGAATATTTGATCTAGTGGGCCTATTTAGTTATAAGCTAATGCCTAGTTTGGTTTCAATACTATACAAACTGAATTTATATTCTTAGGTAACTACTACAACCACAAGTACATGTTTTTGAGATAGCTAAATGTAGTACATTTAAAATATACAGTAATGGGTGCAACTTCAAGATTTCAAATGAAAACACATTACTGGAATAATGTTTCTTGTTTCATATATAGTCATATTTGTTTGGCCTGTGCATATCTGTGTATTATGATTTCACATAGATGGCATACACAAATTGTGTATGTCTGATATATTAAACTCTCACATTAGAGAAGTTTATAGCTGCAAAATTTACAACCTGTAAGCTTATTTTATTTAACTAGTTTTTACTGCTATTCAAAATCACCCCTGGCCATTGGTCCTTGATTCATATGTTAATTACATTAACCATCTGGAACATCAAATTTCATACGTTTCTTAGGAGAAATTGCTTGGGTAGTTATTGTTAGTGATACAATAGATGCTTATAATGCATCTAATTATACATAAAACATGGTTATTCCCAACTAATCAGGAGTCACATACACATAAATCACATGAAAGAATTACAGACTGTGTGTTACATGATCCAAGATCTGATTGTCTGTATGCACAGTAAAACCTGGAAAGTTTCAGTAAAGCATCTGTCCACGCACTAATATTATATAAAATATCCAAACATGAACATATAACAAAACTGTGGTGCTATGACCAGGTACACAATTAAATCATAACAAAATTATAGAAATACTTATTCATAAAATATTAAATATATTAACAAAACAAAAAAATGTTGGCAGCTAGGACGAATCAGAGAATTTACTATTTTTATAAAATATGGTTACAGTGGAATATATTGCTTCCTTCAAACTTGAACAGTAACATAGCCTGTCATTTTTTGTCATTGAAGTTGAATTATGGTTTGCTGTATCAACTGCTGTTCAGCTGTTATAATATACACCAGCCATCCCTACAGAGTTTTGTCAACACAATACATCAGATCTTTAAGAACCACTATTAAAAAAAGTATTCAGAACTGTGGAAAAATGTATCAATTGTGGAAATGTTTCAAACTACTTTGAGAGTTAGTTGTGTCAACGTTTATGCAATATACACTGCTCAAAAAAATTAAAGGAACACATTTTATTCAGAGTATAGCATCAAGTCAAAGAAACACCTGGGATATTGATCTGGTCAGTTAAGTAGATTAGGGGAACAAAAAAAAACGGGGGTTGGTCTAACTTAAGAATTTTGCATAGTGCCACTGGGATCACCATAAATATGGCGGTCCTTCCCTTGGCTCTGAAATCATATGCATACAAAGTGTATTGGGACAAACCAGTAGACAAGAAAGAGAGTCTTTGAGGGATGGACGTAATGAAACCACAGGGCAATGATGAACAAAATAAAGTGTATTTTATTCTGATTGAAGATTGATCAATACAGGTTACAGTTGTGGTTCAGACAGGGAAGTGCAGAGGTGTGGTGCTTACAATGAGTAATACAGTAACCCATGTGATGCGATGAACACAATAAAAATGATAATGGTGAAAGTAACCCAGTAAGTGTGGCCAACAATATAATGCAATGGTAAACATAAATGCAATAAAAATTACGGACGTCCGATGGGGGGTGGCACTGACAGTGAGATCCCGCTGGCCAATTTACCAAGTTTGAGAGCCGTTTAACAATGGGTATTTGGGTAGATCAAGGGGAAAACAATGGCAGTGTAAACCCTGCGTGCACGGGCAGTGTATGCCAGAATTCTGGCTGGGGTACACAGGTTCCTCCTAAAAAATAATAATAATAATAATGGTTAGTACGCATGGAGGGATGGGAAACCAAAATTGGACAGTGCAAGGAGG
The DNA here is from genome assembly GCF_965119305.1 of Pelophylax lessonae. NCBI lineage: Eukaryota > Metazoa > Chordata > Amphibia > Anura > Ranidae > Pelophylax > Pelophylax lessonae. The sequence continues at coordinate 232,296,399 of NC_138771.1, forward strand.
GTATCCTGGCCAGGATTAATCAGAAAGATATGAGCCAAAGGCTGATCAAGGGGGGACAGGGGGAGGGAGAAGGAGACAAGCACCAAAGCACAGGTAGTAGTTGCTAGTAGATTAAGGTGGAGCGGGATGGTCCGGATATCCAGATGGAACAAAGAGTGAGGGGAGAAGGAAAAGTACAGGGATCCTGAAGGGATAGTAAGTCAACCCTTAAATAGGGTAGGTGCTTGGTACCTTTATCCTGTGAGCTCTGATCGGCTGTTATCTGCTGCTGCTGTGGGCTGTGTGTGTCCATTAGGAAACCGATGGGATGGATGAGTTACCGCCGCTTAGCTGCTGTGTTTGCTGGTTTTGCTGACTGTCCTTCCACGCTCTTGTTCCGGCTCTCTGTGGGGGAGTAGTTCCTGTCGTTCTGGGGTCCTGGTCAGGGTCCTGGTGTCCTTGTGGGGTCTGTGTAGGCTTATGGATCCGGTGGGTGAGGTATAGTGGCAGGGAGACAGAGTGCCGCTGTCTATGGAGCCGCCGGTTAGTGTGTTTCCTCGTGCTGCTGCAGGGATCCACCCATCAACATCCGGGTGTGGGTGACATCAAGTCTACATGTTTCGCATAGGACAATGCATAGCTTCGTCTGGACGTGAAAAAACAAGTCCTGCAAGCTATTTAACAGATCATGGACAGCACAGGGGCTGCCCTGTTCAATTAGTAGAGTAGACAAAGCAGATCAGGTGCTTGAATATCGTGTGTTGAAACAGCTAATGATGCATGTTGGATATATTAGTAGGGTACACCATGGCTTAATTTGTGGGGGAGGTAGCGATATTTAAATAGAAGGAAGGATGCAGTTTTGATGACTGTTCGGCATTGGGGAGTTAAATGGATATCCACACATATTTTACTTTGTAAGTGTATGTGCATTGCCAATTTCTATTTGGATATACCAAAAGGTGTTTTAGGATTTTTTTGAGATTTGCTTGCGATTCAGGTATAAGTGTTAACTGAGTATATATAGATCAAGGGGATGAGATAGAAGTAAATAGAGAACCAGGGAGGATTTTATGCAGATGAATAAATATATATATATAATTCTATACAGGTGGAGGGGGAGGAGGAAAGTTTATGATTGATGTCAGGGTCAGTGGTAACAATGGTAGCATATAGAGAGAGAGGAGGTACATGTCTCATGGGGGTACGTCCACCAGTTTAGGGTGAAGAATGTACTGGGGGAAGTTTGTGACCATTGGGTCTGCTCAGGGGTCTAGGAAGACCTGTAAGTTTAGTTCCGAATTCAAACCATTAAGTGAAAGAGATTTCAACATGAAAATCCAACATTTTTCTTTTTGAAGTAGAATCCAATTGAAGTCACCTCTTCGTTGGGACAGACGTAATTTGTAGATCCCTTTTATTTTCATTCCGTTGAGGTCACCATTGTGGAATTCAGTGAAGTGAATGGCTATTGGTTTTTTCGATCCTTCTTTTGTATTTCCCTCATTCTCTGATTCGGATGCAAAGTTGTCTTTTCCTTTCTCCTATATACATTTTGTTGCATAAGCAGGTCAGCATATAGATGACCCTTGTGGTTGAGCAGTTAATAAGGTCTCTGATGTAGAATTCTTTTGTGTTATGAGAATCATAGAAGGTGTCTGTTCTTTCCACGTATGGGCACATTTGACATTTCCCGCATGTCCCGCATGAGAACATACCTTTGGACCTTGGGAATGTTGTGGTTCTCTTCCTGCATAAAGTGTATCTACGTTTTGTACACACATGTGTAACCACACCAGAAGACACACAACCTAACCTCGAGGAAAATGACAAAAACATGCTGGACATCCTGGAGTCTCTCCTATATGAGAATGAAGCATGGGACGAGGATATTCATCCCCAAACTAGAAAAACAGAGATTACTATTAGATCTACAAAAATGCCGTCTCTTGGAAAGAATGAATGGCTAATGTTGTGGTTCTCTTCCTGCATAAAATATGTGTGGATATCCATTTAACTCCCCAATGCCAATCAGTCAGCAAAACTGCATCCTTCCTTCTATTTAAAATCTCTATCTCCCCCACAAATTAAGCCATGGTGTACCCTACTAATATATACAACATGCATCAACACACGATATGCAAGCACCTGATCTGCTTTATCTAATCAACTAATTGAACAGAGCAGCCCCTGTGCTGTCCATGATCTGTTAAATAGCTTGCAGGACTTGTTTTTTCACGTCCAGATGAAGCTATGCATTATCCTATGCCAAACATGTAGACGTGACCTCACCCACACCCAGACTTTGATGGGTGGATCCCTGCAGAAGCACGAGGAAACATATTAACCGGCGGCTCCATAGACAGCGGCGCTCTGTCTCCCCACATCTTTCTGACTAATCCTGGCCAGCATACCCTCCTTGCACTGTCCAATTTTGGTTTCCCATCCCTCCTTGTGTACTTACCATTATTAATACTATTATTATTTTTTATGAGGAACCTGTGTACCCCAGCCAGAATTCTGGCATACACAGCCCGTGCACGCAGGGTTGACACTGCCATTGTTTTTCCCTTGATCTCCCAAAATACCCATTATTAAACGGCTCTCAGCGGGACCTCACTGTCAGTGCCATCCCCCATCGGACGTCCGTAATTTTTATTGCATTTATGTTTACCATTGCATTATATTGTTGGCCACACCTACTGGGTTACTTTCACCATTATCATTTTTATTGTGTTCATCACATCACATGGGTTACTGTATTACTCATTGTAAGCACCACATTCCTCTGCACTTCCCTGTCTGAACCACAACTGTAACCTGTATTGATCAATCTTCAATCAGAATAAAATACACTTTATTTTGTTCATCATCGCCCTGTGGTTTCATTCTGTCCATCCCTCAAAGGCTCTCTTTCTTGTCTACTGGTCGGTCCCCAGTACACTTTGTATGCAAGTAGGGTTGTTTATCTCAGCTGCTTTGGTGTTAATGAAATTAACAACAGGTGCACTAGATGGGCAACAATTAGACAACCTTCAAAACAAGAATGGTTTTACAGGTAGAGGCAACTTGACATTTTTTCCCTACTTATATTTTCTGACTGTTTTTCACTAGTTTTGCATTTGGCTAGGGTCAGTGTCACTACTGGTAGCATGAGACGATACCTGAACCCTATAGAGGTTGCACAGGCAGTCCAACTCCTCCAGGATGGCACATCAATACGTGCCATTGCCAGAAGGTTTGCTGTGTCTCCCAGCACAGTCTCAAGAGCATGGAGGAGATTCCAGGAGAATTGCAGTTACTCTAGGAGAGCTGGACAGGGCCATAGAAGGGCATTAACCCATCAGCAAAACCGGTATCTGCTCCTTTCTGCAAGGAGGAACAGGATGAGAACTGCCAGAGCCCTACAAAATGACCTCTAGCAGGCCATTGGTGTGAATGTCTCCATCCAAACGATCATAAACAGACTTCATGAGGGTGGCCTGAGGGCCCGACATCCTCTAGTGGGCCCTGTGATCACTACTTGCCACCATGAAGCTCGATTGGCATTTGCCATTAAACGCCAGTATTGGCAGGTCCGCCACTGGCACCCTGTGCTTTTCACAGATAAGAGCAGGTTAAATCCTGAGCACATGTGACAGAAATAAAAGGATGTTAGCCATGGAGAATATTAGGCTGCCTGTAATATCGTTAAGCATGACCGGTTTGGTGGTGGGTCGGTGATGGTCTGGGGGACATATCCATGGAGGGATGCACAGACCTCTACAAGCTAGACAATGGCACCCTGACTGCCATTAGGTATTGGGATAAAATCCTTGGACCCATTGTCAGACCCTATGCTGGTGCAGTGGGTCCTGGGTTTCTCCTGGGTATACCTCACGTTCGGCTGACCTAAATCCTATAGAACACCTCTGGGGCATTATGTTTTGGTCCATCCGATGTCGCCAGGTTGCACCTCAGTCTTTTCAGGAGCTCAGTAATGCCCTGGTCCAGATCTGAGAAGAAATACCCCAGGACACCATCCATCATCTCATTAGGAGCATGGCCCGACAGTGTCAGGCATGCATACAAGCACATGGGAGCCATACAAACTACTGAGGGCCATTTTGAATTGCTTCAATGACATTTCAGCAAAATAGACTAATCTGCTGCATCATTTTTTCGCTTTGATTTTCGGGGTGTCTTTAAATTCAGCCCTCTATAGGTTGATCATTTTCATTTCCATCAAATGGTGTGGCATCCTTTCGGTCCTAGCACATTGCCCAGTCCATATCAGTACAGATATCTAGCATGATATTTTTCCCCATTGAGATCTGATGTGTTTTTAAAGTGTTCTATTTTTTGTTTTTAAACAGTGTATTTAGATTTAATTTGAGGGGTTGGCACCACCTGGAAAGAAAGGCAGCAACTTGCTTGGAGATTAAATATTCTTGCTGAGCACATGACAGACGAATTATAGTAAAGGCCTATGCAATCAGGATCTGGGCTTGTGCTGGTTTCAGATACTTTTGACCATTGGCAACTTTTTCTTTGGGGGGGGGGGGGGTCAACCCTAGTTTATCTAACGGACATACTGAGACTTGAAAAAATATACAAGCTCCATCCTTAATAATTTTTTACTTGGAGCAATTTTTTAAAAAAATTCTATATTATTATATAATAATTGAGTTTAAGTTGCCATTAGCAGCACAACTATGAGTGCAAAAGTTAATTCAAGGAGAAGTGTAAGATTGGAAAAAATAAACACACATACTCACCTTGATCCAGTGCTGCAGATGTCCCCCGCTGGGTCTGAGACCGAGAAATAAATGATCACATGACTGCTGATCACTCAGTTCTTGGTCTTCACTGAACAGAGTGGTGACTGTCAGTCACTGCTTTCTGTGCTAGCCCTCCAGCGCTCGCTGGAGCACCAGGCTGTGGAAAGGGTGAGAGCGGCCGGCTCAGCCTCTGTGGCTCTTAGCTAGCTGCTATTCAGGCATGTGGGTGGATCCAAACATTAATGTCAGGTCTCCTGCAGAGCCTGGACCAGCTCTGTGACATCAGCCGACATTAGCCCACTGTAGGCTGAATTTGGGTCATTATGCAGAAATAAGTGCACTCCTGTGACCCATATAAGATGGGAAAGCTTTGGCCATTCTTATCTTTTAGCTGATATACAAAACATGTTCAAATTATAAAGGTAGCAATGGATTCCCATGTTAAAACCTTAACCCATTTTCCTACTTCTCCTCACCCCTCTACCTTATTTTTTTCAGCCCCCCTTCTATTTTCTCTCTTAGCTGCTGCTTGACCTACTTCTCAGATACACCCAAATTCTGTGCCTCACTCTTCTTAAATGAGACCCGTCTGTTTTAACTCTCTTCATCGCCTCCTTTAATGAGGGCTCTTTACACAGACTACATACCTTGTTTGTGTGCTGACTCTAGTATCTAGTATTTTTAAACTTTGACCTCCTCCTAGATTGGGTCAGCTAACATCCTAAAATTTTGCAGGTTTTCATGTCTTAAGCTGACTGTACATGGATCGAAAAATGGCCTGTTCAGCAGGGACCAGACACATTTCACTCCATATATAGACACTGTGGTTGTACAGAAGTAAATTTATCACTATTTACCCTGCTCAATCAGTGCCACAGGCTATAGCCAGCGACACTGATCAGTGTACTCCGATGGCAGGGACAGCTTCTGTGGGTCAGTTTTTTATGTATAACCTGCTGGATGAATGGGCTGCCTAAGTGTACATTTTGCAGATGATGCACAACAATATTATACAACCAATCTCAAGAGGTATATTAAACTTGAAAATTCAATAACAACAAGTACGATATATTGAACTGTACAGGAAACCAGGATTGGTAGAGCTATATCCTGTTCTTTTGATGCTACATCGATTTTGCTTTGAAATTGACATCCTTGTTCAAAAACTATGCAAAAATAAAAAAATAAAGAATTTAAAAAAGTTCATATTTGCATATACTGACAGGGAAATTGGATTTACAGTTTTACTGTGATCCCTGTCCTTGTTTCTAATAGTTTTTTTGAATTCCCAGATCAGCCCCAGTGCATGCAAGCACTTCAGACCTCAAATCAGCCCCAAACTATACACTTCAGACCTTAGCTCAGCCCCAATCCATACACTGCAGGCATCAGATCAGTCCCAATCCATAAACTTCAAACATCAGATTAGCCCCACTCCATACACTTAAGAAATCATATCCATACACTTCAACCCTCGGATCAGCCTCAATTCATACACTTCAGACCTCAGATCAGCCCTCATACATTTACATGCACTTCATACCTCAGATCAGCCTAAATGAATACATATACTTCAAACCTCAGATCTGCCCCATCCATACACTTCAGACCTCAAATCTCCCCAATCTATACAGATCAGAACTCTGATTAGCTCTAGTCTATATACAGTAGTTTTAAATCTCAGATCATTCTCCTGCTATACATTTTAGACTTGTATCTTTGGCAATGCAGGATGCCACTGTAGCCATGTGTGCTTTAACACAGAATGCCTACATTCACAGGCCCTGCTAACCTTCACTGATATCAAGGAGGTGGTGGGCTAGGCTTCTCATTTTACAGCCCATGGAGCTGTAAATTACATCCATTGCCATAGTATGCCAGCTTTGGAGGCAAAACTGCCACACCTCAAATGCTCTGGGAGGGGGGTTTGGCCCCCTTACCCCTCATATATCTATTCTTCAGCTTCTAAAATTTTTCAGAAATGGGTGCATTTGTCCTGAAGTTGACCTCCTTCTAACCTGCATTTGACCTGCTTCAAGTGCGTTACAATTAAATGCAAACAAAAGCCTATTAACATAGTTTCTAATGCTTCTAACTATGCGGTCACACCAGAAAATAGGATGATTTGTGGCACAGGTTTGTTCCACTAATACTGAAGGGATGCTGTTTTTAGGTAACTGCTTAGTCATACTGTATGTGGGTGAATGTGTAGTAATTGTATCCCTTCAATCTAAAAATAGCCTGCAAGATAAGAAAAAGTTTAATGCACCCCACATTTCAGCATATTTTAAATGGCTCTAAGTGAGACTTTGTAAATTCAGTAAAAATTACTTCAGATATAATTAGGATTGCTAAGAAGTGCATGAAATGTACAGCCAGTGGGCTTGCATCTATGACATTTTTGCCTTTATCATTGCTTACAAATGTACAAATAAATGAAAATATTTATAAATTAATCTACAGATCAAATAAGCATTCATTAAACATTATTTCTTTTTAAAATTTACCATTTCAATTCTAAGAGCTTAGGTGGGGTCATAGCAATTAGGATAAATATGACAAGGATAAAAATTATAGATAATATAAATATTAAAACACATTGCTAAACTTTGGTTGCCATACTAAATTTGTATGTGTGCTCAAACTAGTGGTTATGTTTGAAGTCCTGTATTTCATAGGGTGCCTCTACATGGATTATTAGTCACGAGCTATGTGAGAGACTGTGCCATTGTTTAGGTTATACGTTCTCATGAATGCGGAAAGTGCTTACATACTGTACAATGGTTTCCCAACATACAGGAAAATGTCTGTGCTGGCATACCAATTATTAATTTATCTATTGAGAAAGGTGAACAAGTTTTGTGTATGTGAGCACATCACTTGCACTTAGTTTGGGAGAAAATCACTTGGGTTTTGGTGCTTTTGTTAAGTTAGCATTTTTTGCTTTTAGTAAGACATCTGCCTACAATGGACATCCATAGATTTGAACAACTCTGATGGCTCAAGATGCATGTTTCATGTTGAATTTCACAGCTGTGTGAAAGGCAACAGGAAAGGGTTATGTAATGACTACATGAATGGGCTGATGTAATCTTTATGACCAGAATTTTTAACCCATCCTCCTTATTACCTAAGCAGATATGAATCCAATAGAGAATGCAGCAAGGGGGAGGAGCCTACATGGCGTGCAAGTGAGCATTGGGAGCTACAGCGTCGGAACCCTGCATCGTAGCTGCCCTGTCTTCCCATCTCCCCACTTTCTGCCCCCTGCCTAGATCACTGGCAGCCGCTCCTCATCCCCCGTGGTGTGTCCCGAGCCAAAAGACCGTCAGGGCTCTGTCAAAGGCTCTGTTAGCGGGACCCGTCAGGTGGCCGGTGAGAGAGCCCCCCCCGGTCTTGTTTGGTGCACAGCTCACAGCAAAGCGCGCCGCACCTTCAGTGCTGCTGGCTGGGGGCCTCGCAGCCAGAGCAGCTGAGGTGAGCTGTACGTATTGGAGAGAGCTCCAGGAGTCGAGTGAGGTGGAGCGGTATCTCCTGAGATACTAATCACCACACACCTGCCTGGCTGTGGTACGTGTTGGAGCACCACGCAATAGTAACAAGAGAGCCCAGGAGACGTTTCCCGAGAAGAAAGGAGGGATAGTTGGCTCTGGGAAACTGTATCGAGAGCCATTGAGAAGGAGGGTGAATGTAGCAGATTCCAGGAGGTCCTGAGGGGATAATAAGAAGAGCCTTTACACCATCATTAAACTGAAACTAACCATGCTGACAACCATTCCCCACTTGTTGACTTCACCTATAAAGCAGTGAGATTACATTTGATTCTTCCAACTTAGCACTTTCACTGTTTTTTTTTTTCTTCCCTATGGGCCTACTTTCTTATTTTTTCCGATACATTATTGTAACTTAAGATCGTAATTTGCATAACACTGCTGAAGATAAATGATTAATGTGCTGTACTGACTTTTTATTATTTGAGTGCAGGAATAGTATGACTTGCTAAAAGGGCTGAAAAACTACTAGGGGTGACAGAAAACATAAGCCAAAAAATATGAGAGGCGCAACTGCCAAGTCACCCAATGTGAGTGCCGGTCCTGGAACAATCAAAAAAATCATGATATATGAAGACAGTTCAGACAAACTGCCCATGGAGAAATCACAAGGAACCCACTCAAAACAACTGGAAGTAAAGGAAAAAAGTGATTAGAATAGGTCATCATTAGGTCTGGCCTCCGCAGAACCAACTAGAATAGAACAAAACTTGGAGGAAAACGTAGGGCTGGATCGTAACACAGAGCAAATAAAAAATGACAAACCGCCCACAAAGGGGGAAATGGCTGTCATGCTTGAGCTTTAGAAAAGTCTCTAAAATCTGAACTAATAACAATTCATAATGAATGAGGTCACTTATTAGCTCGGGTTGAGGATCTAGAAAGAAGATAAGATAGTTACATGCAGACACTAAAAGATCTAAAAAGAGAAAGGGTTACAATTGGAATATAGAAGTCCTGCTTATAAATGAAGGATCAAGAAAATAGAAGCAGGAGGATGAACCTGTGAATATGTGGTTTACCAGAGTCTATACACGGTGAAGATATAACAGTCAAAATGAGGAAAAATTTTAACAGGGGGGAAGAAGATCAGATACTGATAGAAAGAGTACATCGGCTCAGAAGACCAGAAGGCATTTTAGGGGATGCTCCCTGAGATGTAATCATAAGATTCCAAAGTTATTCAGAGAAGGCCCAGAAATGGAAGAGCCTGAAAAGGAAGCCACACATAAATTATAAAAGTACAAAAATACAGATTTTTGCAGATTTATCTCAGGCTACATTAAAAAGGACACTATTGAAACAATTAGTGGAATTGATGCAAAAACAAGGAATACAATACAATTGGGGCTTTCCAGCCTGGCTGATAGGCAGAAGGGATGGTTGTACAGCAAGATTAGGATTTCCCAAAGAAACACGGGACTTCTGCGGAAAATTGGAAATTTATATGCCAAAAATGCCAGGCTGGTCTGATGAATTGGCTACAGAGGAGACAACACAAGTTGAAGAACAGTGGCATATGGCCGCAAAGAAAAATAACTAAAATATGAAGATGATTAAGATCGGGTGGGGGTGGTTGCAGGGGCAGAGGTGGTGGGGGGGGGGGTTGGGGAGGGAGTACTGGGTAGGAGAGGGTAGGAAGATAATAGAGAAAACTGGATGGTAATTTAGCTGGGCCGATACCTTCTTCTGCTTCCTCCAGAAGGGGAGAAGGTAGCTCATGAGTGGGTTACTAGAGCATTACCCCGAGGCAAAGGATTGGTGGGTAAACCTTCCAATTACTTCTAGACCAAAAGATGGTCAGATCAACAACAGACTATAAGATGGTCAGAGCAACATCATGGGGAGGGGTGAGGGAGAGATTAGGTCAGAAGGGAAAGGCAAAACAATGTTGTGCCAACTCTGGGGTAATACTGGTTGATATCGCCGCCCCTACTGAATTCAGTTTTAATCCTTGCAGAGGTCTCTTAGAGGATGCCTCCATTCCTTCACTTACTGTACATCACACAAGAGACAAATGTGAAAATATACTCAAAACATTATCCGATATGGTATTATGGAGATTCTTCAACCAAGAGAGCAAAGTGGGTGACAATTGGTCTGGCTAAGCATGTGAGGTTCTCCCTTGAGAAAAGAATGGTTGACCCAGAAGGCCGATATATTTTCCTGAAGGGACAACTACAGGGAATGGATTGTACCCTGGCAAATATTTACTGTCCAAATAAAAACCCGAGAGGGTACTTGAGAAAAAAAATAGATAAACTGACTCCCTTTAAAAAAGGTAAATTGATCCTAGCAGGGGATTTTAATTTCTGCATGGATCCGACTCTAGATTGTCGAGAGCGCCAGTGATGGGAGGACGCCAACTCAGGATGGTAAGGAATACGCTCTTCCATTGTCAATTGGTGGATGCTTGGAGAATTCAACACCCTGAGGATTATTCCTTCTATTTCCCCGGCACACTCTATGTACTTAAGATTGCATTATATACAAATAGAACACAAGTTGATAAAAGCAGTAGTCAGTACATTGATAGGGACTATATAGAGATACTAGGGAAAACATGGACTTTTAAGGCACTGGATACAGTAAAACATAAACATTTTATTCATTTGCATCTTAAAAACAAGAAGAAAAAACAGAGATACATTGCCTCAAAAAGGCATCAGTGTAAAAAACATCAATATGATTGAACAAACATGATGCAATAGTATAACAAGCAAATAAGAGCTATTTGATGTAGCATGGTTATATAAATAGTACTTCACATCAAGACGATCCACCGAAGGTGACAGGTACGTAGGCTGTCCTCCCAAGGAGGTCGATCAATGTGATTATAGGTGAATACAGCATTTAATTGAGCCAAATTGCTCGACATGTTTCACATTAAGCTTCTTCTGGAGCTATCTGTATTTTGCTTGTAGATCATATATGGTAAGAAAGAAAAGGGAAATAACAGGGAAGGTGGAGTGAGGAGCCCGGAGCAGCTTAGAAGTTGTTAGAAGCGTAGTTCTGGTCAATATAGGCTGGCAGTTTGAAACTATACCAAACCTTGTGATTTCTCCATTGTTAGAAAATAATATGTAACAGACTGTCAAAGGCCAAACAGCGTAGAATACTCTAGGTAAGGTAAAACAATTCCCAAATGTAGACCAGGTATGTGCTCCAGAATATCATCTCCACCTTTCCTGGATGGGGAGTAAAACCGCCATCACCTTCTGTGACCTTCGGTGGATCATCTTGATGTGAAATACTATTTAAATAACCATGCAACATCAAATAGCTCTTATTTGCTTGTTATACTATTGCATCATGTTTGTTCAATCATATTGATGTTTTGTACACTGACGCCTTTGTTGAGGCGATGTATTTCTCTTTTTTCTTCTTGTTTTTAAGATGCAAATGAATAAAATGTTTATGTTTTACTGTATCCAATGCCTTCAAAGTCCATTTTTTCCCTAGTATCTCTATATAGTCTCGAATTAGGATGTGGCACAATGTTATGCGCCCAGCATACCGCTATCTGGTAGCGCATTTAATTTAATGGTCAGTACATCAATAGGGAGGATGACTATATCTGATCACGCCCCAATTATTATGGAAATAAAAGTTTCAGGGTTGCAGAGGGAAAAAAACGTCTGGAGATTAAATGAAGGCCTGATATTAGATGAAGAATTGGAACAATATTTCATGGAGAATGAAACCCCAGATATCTCTGTAGCTATGACATGGGAGGCCCATAAAACATACATTAGAGGAATACTTATCTCAATAGGCTTAGGGAAAGAAAAAAAGAACTGTGCATATCAATAGACTAATAAGAGAGATACATGAGTTAGAACAGAAACACAAAAATAGTATAGAGGATGGGATACAAAAAGTCCTAATATTAAAAAGAGATAAGCTAAGGGAGTTGTTGGAGGAAGAAACTAGACTGAGCTTCAATAGAGTAGCTAGGGAAAGAAATACATGGGGAAATAAACTAGGAAAATATTTAGCAAGAATAGTAAAGAATAAAAAATCAAATAACTATATATATATATATATATATATATATATATATATATATATATATATAAATAAGGGGGAGATGGTTTACTCAACAAGAGAAATAGCTAAAGCATTTCAAGGCTACTACAATACTCTATACACCGTACGCCAAAAGGAAGTATATGAGGTAGACCAGTATAGAAAACAAAAGATGTAGAAATACATAAAGGAATCAAAGCTACCCAAATTATCAATTGATAAATTAACAGTACTAGAGACACCAATCTCCCAGAAGGAGATAATGGAGGCATTAAAAAATTCTCGGGGGAAAGCCCTGGACCGATAGGTATACTACCTATTATTTTAGGAGGTTTAAATAAATATTAACCCCAAAACTTTGCATATATATGAATGAGATAGGAGAAAGGGGGAAGATGAGAGTAGAATCCCTGCAGGCCCATATATAATGGTTTTACCTAAAGATGGGAAAGACACAACCCTATGCTCCAGTTATAGACCAATAGCATTGTTAAATGTGGATACAAAATTATATGCAAAGTATTAGCAACTCGAATAAAAAAGTTAATGGCAGAGTAAACCATGCAGATCATACAGGTCTTATCACAGGAAGAGAGGAAAAAGGTAATGGGATTCGAACATTACTATTATTACACAAGGTTAGAGATCATGGCACCCAATGGAAAAACTATGCAATCCACTAACAAAAATAAAATATGGTATATCTCAGATATAAAAAATGTTAACAGAGACCTGTTGGACCCGGGGAAGCCTCCATTCATTGAAATATGGGAAAAAGAGATAGGATCATGCTTGAAGGAGCACCAAGTGAGTGCTATACTTAGAGCCATACATTGTTTTGCGTTAAATGTGAACACTATTGAAATTAATTATAAAAGCATTTTCGAGACGGTATTTAACGCCGATAAAAACACATAACTACCATCCAGAGAAATCGGAACTGTGTTGGAGGGCAGTAGAGAGGAGGAAAAGGTTGAGAGCTTTTTAAACAAATGGAGAAAATGGGCAAACTCAAAAAGTCTAATAAATATATAGAAGTATGGGCAGATTAGGGGGATGACTAAGGAATTAGACAAAGGTAAAAGGCAAGGTCAGAGAAGTGGCACAATAAAGGAAATTAGAGGTATAAGAAAGGGGGAGGGAGGGATGATAGGTTGTGGGAATTATATTTATTGTAAATTGTGAAGTATTTTGTTTTTTTTAAACCAGCTTTGTATACATTAAATTGAAAAATAATACAATTTATATAAAAAAAAGACTCTCTGTACCCTATGGGTTATTAGTTGTATCTCTGTAATTCTCCAGTGCATGTTAAACGTTGTACTACATTTGTTAACTCCCTCTTACTGTCAATAGATGCTGATAAAGCTTTCGACAGGGTGAACTGGGAGTCCTTTATCGAAACAATGAACGACTTGGGCATTGGTCTAAGGATGATCCAATGGATAGGAGCTCTGTACAGAAATCCAACAGCATCGGTAAAAGTGAATGGTAATCTATCACCTCAGTTTGAAATGCGCAACAGGGCGAGAAAGGGTTGTCCCCTCTCGCCTCTGTTGTTTGTCTTGTCGCTAGAACCATTACTGACGACTAAAAGGAACAACATAGATATTGGGGAAGATCGGACAGGAGGAACATAAAGTTGCAGCATATGCCAATGGCGTTCTATTTTATATCACCAATCCCAGAATAACTCTTCCAAATTTTATGAAGGAGCTAAAGAAATATGGGGAATTATCAAACCTTAAGAACAACCCAATAAAGTCAGAAATCTTGAATATTGGGGTAAATAGAAAAGAAGAGCAATAATTACAGAGGGAATTCCCATTTACCTGGGCAAAGTCAAAATTAAAATATCTTGGGATAAATTTAACATCATCATTAGAAAATGTATATCATGTTAACTACATACCTATGCTATGGGGACAATAAATATATTTAAGATGATAATATTGCCCAAAATACTATATAGATTTCAAATGCTACCAATTGCCATTCCACTGGCATCTTTTAAAACAATAAAAACAATGATGTTGAATTTCATCTGGCAGGGAAAAAAAGCTTAGAGTACAATATGCGGCTCTCAGTAGAGATAAATCACAGGGGGAATTAGCAGCACCAGACATCAAAAGATATTACATTGCAGTAATAATTTCACGTATGATAGAGTGGACAAAAACTATAAAAGATGGGTTAAGATTGAAATTACATTAAGCAGAACACAATTAAACAAAAATATTTGGATTCCATCAAAATTTAGGGAAGTACATGAAGATACACATGATGTAACGAGAGTTGTACAAGATCTGGGATATGATTCATAGACAAGCCAGATGGGAATATAATTCTCCGTTAATACCATTAGAAGGCGCAAAATATTTTGCACCAGGAAATGAGAAACATTATGGTAAATGGGTAAAAAACACGCAGTTAAAAGATATAATATATAGCGGAAAGATTAGATCATATAATGAACTTAACATTAGGGGTGGAAACATGATATTAAATGAATAAAGATATCTACAGTTAAAACATTTTGGGAGATCCCTGCCTCATCCCATTTGATCTGAGAAAGAGCTAAACCTTGTGGAAAAGCTCTGTAACCCAATAACAAAAAAAAAAAAAAAACAGTATATCTCAGATATACAAAATGTTACCTGAGTTGGCTGGCCTGAGGAAACCTCTATTCATAGAAATTTGGGAAAAAGAGATAGGATCACTTTTAAAAGAACACAAAGTAAATGCTATACTGAGAGCCATACATTACTCTGCAACAGATGCAAATACCATTGAAATGAACTATAAATGTTTATTGAGATGGTATATGATGCCGGTAAAAGTGCATAAATGTCAGCCAGAGAAACCCAAATTGTGTTGGAGGGGTTGTAAGGTGAAAGGTACAATGTTTAATAACTGGTGGGAATGCCCTAAGATCCGTAAATATTGGCTGAAGGTACAGCAATATATTAGAGAAATTACAGTAATGAAAATCACGGATGATCCATGGACATGTTTCACAAAACTGATAAATCCCTATAACAATATAGAAACACGATAGTACCAAACCTGTTAAATGCAGCAAAGGGGGCAAAACCAATAAAATGGTTAGATGCAGATAGCCCCACCCTTAGAGACTGGTGCAAGAAAATTGAATATATATATATAACATGGACTATCTGGGTAATAGAGGAACAAGTAGATAGTTTCTCAAATAAATGGGGAAAATGGACAGATTTCAAAAAGACCAATAATTACATAGAAATTTGGGTGGAATAGGGGGGCGACTGAAGATTGAAGGGTCTGGAACACGTAAATGGAGATGTAGTAGAAGGAGCACATCAAAGGAATAAAGTGATAAAAAAGAAAGGGGTGGGAGGGTAGGGGTAGTGGGTTATAGGGGGAAATTGGTTGTAAATGAAATATGTGGAAAAAAAATATATATTTGTTTGTTTATATTGAATTGAAAATTAATAAAGTTTATATTAAACAAAAAAGAAAAAGAAAAGAAAATAGAGAATGCAGCGTCTTCTCATAAAAGTGTAAATAGTTGGAAAATCAGGCAAGTTTAGACCTAATCTAAGTGGTCATTTCCCAGTTTATAGCATCCTAGGGACCATGAGATTGATGTAATAAAGTCATAGAGACTGCTTACTTTACAGAAGTTGCACTTTGCCAGAGAATTTGCCCAGAGCCTAGCAAATGTGTTGAAATTTCAGTTTGCAAAGATTACCCAATCATGTACAAGAAAAATAAAAAAAACAGCATTTTAGTTTGCACATAATCTAATGATTGAAGTCAGCAGAGCTTCACCTTATTCACTAAGCTTTCGTGCAGACTTCATTTGCTATATGTATTGCCTGTTTTCCTTTAGTAAATCAACCCCTTTATGTGCAAAATTACAGCTGGTTTGTATGGCATTACTATTATTAGACTGTCAGCATATAGCCATTTGCCGACTGCCATACATATATATATACATTGCGGGTTGCAAGTTGTTTCCCGGGGTTATGGCTATAAGCTATCACCCATAACCCCGGTATTTTTGTTTCAGTAGGTGACTGGCTTTCCCATGAATGCAGTCAGAGTGGCTAATTAGCCACTGGATCGCTTTCAGAATCAGCGGGAGAGGTTATACCCCCCTTCCACCAGATGGGTCGTGCGGCTGGCTATAGAGGTTACCAGGGACCAGATCATCTCTGATCGCCTCTATCATCTTGGACCGAAGTGAAGTCATGATGTCACTTTCAGTCTAGGGCGGAAATAAACAATTTTTTTTTATCTTTTGCTTTTAAAGGTAGAGTCTTAATTACCCCAGATCTCTCCATAAAGAGGACCTGTCATCCCTTATTTCTATTACAAGGGGTGTTTATATTCTTTGTAATTAAATTAAAAGGACAGCGTAAAAATAGAAAATAAAATAAATAAGAAAATTGTTTTAAAGAGCCCCCATCTCTCCGTGCTTGCACGCAGAGGCGAACGCACATGTAAGTCGCGCACACATATGTAAACAGTGTTCGCACCACACATGTGAAGTATTGCCATGAATATTAGAGTAAGACAAATAATTCTAGCACTTGACCTGCTCTGTACCTCTAAACAGGTAACATGTAAACATTTTTAAAGCATCGTCTATGGAAATTTTTGGGTATCGTAATTTGTCGCCATTCCACAAGTGTGCGCAGTTCTAAAGTCTGACATGTTAGGTATCTATTTACTCAGTGTAACATCATCTTTTATAGTAAACCAGTAAAATTGGGTTATGTATTGTGTTTTTTTGCATTAATGTGTATTGTTTCCTCAAAAAAAGTTGCGTTTGAAAAACCACTGTGCAAATATCGTGTGACATAAAATATTGCAACAATCACCATTTTATTCTCTAGGGTCTCTGTTTGGGGGTTCTAAGTAATTTTCTAGCAACAATTTCAACTTGTAAACAAAAAGTACCAAAAAAGGCTTGGTTGTCAAGTTGATAGTATTAATATAGGTCATTATTTTCCTTTAAGTATTTTATTCCCAGGATCCATTGTTTGCCAAAAAAGAGTGTATTCCAGAGTGGTTAAACTAACCCAGGCTCTCTAACTAGTGTCAGAATTTGACACTCTGACTAGTGTAAAAATCTCCCATCACGCCATGGAAACGATGGAATGGAGGTCATGGCCACAGATATAATGATTTGTAATAACCACAGTGACTGCATTTGTTATACAGTTGCAGATCCAAAAGCACACAGACTATGTTTCCAGGCAAATATACCTATTATTTATTTGTGAAAATATCACTGTATTTTGTGTAACAGAATTTCAGAACGGATATACATTAGGTGCATCTAAAATATTTATTAATACTAATACCATATTCCAAATATATTTTGTAGATTTTTGTAGATAGGTTCTCTTAAAACAAAAAATGCAATTCTAGAACTGCAAATAACCCTGTGTTCCTCTTTTTTTTTGAAATTCAGTTGCTTCCAATAGGCCTTTATATTGTATTTATATACACTTTCCTTGTGAAGAAGGTATATGAAAGAAGTAGGTCAAAGAGATAACATTTGCATACATGTTTTTGTTTCTCCCTGTTTAGATTTGCATTTAGAGATGCATAAAGCAATGTTTTATCTACAGTGATACTTTGGACATTTTTCAACAGTGGCTGTATATGCATGAAATGAAAAAAAAAAAAAAAATATACATCACATTAGGCTTCCTTCTTAATTTAATCGGAACTATATTTTACAAAGGAAGGGTGCCACTTCCAGAAAGCTGACATTTATATGAGCACAATGCCCATTGTGACCTTTAATACAGGATCTACCAAAACTGGATGAACCATTTACACTTCTACTATAACTATCAAGTATGTCAAAGGTGGCCACAAGAATGGGGATTGCAGCTGCTGATAGAGGAGTAGAGCTGGTCCTAAATTGAAGTTCTAGCCTCCTATTCTATATCAATCCGCTGGGCAGGCTGGAACTTTCATTTACTTGTTAAGAGTGATGGCATGGAGGAGGACTGAAGGGGCAGAGGGCGGCAATAGTTTGGGCATTTGTCCAAATGCTCAAACAGCCAAAGTTTAGTCTGAACCTAGGTTTAGGTTGAACTGTTGGCTCATCTCTACTCAAAGAGGGGGGAGGGCTTGTCAGGCATGCTGTATGAGTTCCTAATATTTCTAATGGCAGTTCTGATGGGGATCCCCAGCAATCACTAGAATGGAAGTTTGTTTATATACTACCCCAGGGCTCAACATTTCAAGTCCTGAGCTCCTAGCCAGGCCTTAAGGCTTACTTGCCACAAGTTGCCCCACCCAACCCCTACCCTGCCCTGCCCCTAATTCTGCCCCTAAACACGCCCTCATAAATTATCTCATATAATGACACTGTTAAATGTTTTTTGCATGAATGCAGAAGTTACAAAAATAAATATTAAAAGCGACTTTATCAGTGCCTATCAGTGCAGTCTCATCAGTGCCTATCAATTCAGCCTATCAGTGCCCATCAGTGCAGCATCATCAGTGAAGCTTATCAGTGCCGCCTCATCAGTGCCCATCAGTGCTGCCTCATCAGTGCCCATCAGTGCCCGCTTACCAGTGCTCATGAATGCAGCCTCATCAGTGCCCATCAATGCAACCTTACCTGTGCCCATCAATGCAACCTCACCTGTGCCCATCAATGCAGTCTGATCAGTGCCCATTACGGTAGCCTCATCTGTGTCCATCAATGCAGCCTCCCTTTTGTCCATCTATGCAGCCTCCCCTATGCCCATCAATGCAGCCTCCCCTGTGCCCATCAATGCAGCCTCACCTGTGCCAATTAGGCAGCCTCACCTGTTCCCATCAATGCAACGTAACTTGTGCCCATCGATGCAGCCTCACCTGTGCCCATCGATGCAGCCTCACCTGTGCCCATCAATGCAGCCTCACCTGTGCCTATCAATGCAGCCTCACCTGTGCCCATTAATGCAGCCTCACCTTTATCCATCAATATCCCCCCTCCAGTGCTCATGCATCCAGCCTCAACAGTGTTTATCAATGCAACCTCACCTGTGTCCATTAATGCAGTCTGATCAGTGTCCATCAATGCCACCTCACCTGTGCCCATTAATGCAGCCTAATGTGTGCCCCCCAAATGCAGCCTCACCTGTGCCCATCAATGCAACCTCACCTGTGCCCATCAATGCAACCTCACCTGTACCCATCAATGCAGTCTCACCTGTGCCCATCACTGCAGTCTCACCTGTGCCCGTCAATGCAGCCTGACCAGTGCAGGAGAAGAGCGAGGAGAGGAAGAGGAAAGCCGGCAGGATAATCACAGAGTGGGGATCGCCCTGCTGTAGCAGCTTTCATTTGAATTGCTCGGCACTCACCATCACACACAGTCCCGCCTCTTGGATCAGCTCCTATGATAGACGTCACATGTCCCAGCATTGGACCTGTGTTCTGTCTATCAAAGGAGCAGGGTCAGGAGGCGGTGCTGTGTGTGATGGTGAGCGCCTGGCAATACAAATGAAAGCAATCCCTGCTCTGTGATTATCCGGCCGGCTTTCCTCTTCCTCTCCTCTCTCTTCCCCTGGACGATTGCTGGGAGAACGGCTGCCGAAGTAGCCCCACACTTGCCCTCAATAATTTTCCACTCGCAAAATGCGATCAGGCGAGTGAAAAATTTGAGGGCTGTATTATCCAACACAATGAAGCTGTACCTATTTTAATTAATTTATAAAATAAAGGATTTGAGAATTTACCTTCAAATAATTGTGTGACTATTCACTTATCCAAGCATATGAAAAACAATTCCTTTTCACTTTGAATACACAGTTATGTGCAGATGCTTTTCACATGATCGGATAATTGAAGTAAATATTGGCACATTTACTGAGTGAAGATTCTCAACACCTTTAGCAAAACAGCCCATTTATGTACTGCTTCATATACAGTACATATTAGTTACAAAAAATTTACTTTACATTGTACAACAGGCATGAGAATGGGATATGCTTCTCTTCTATTTGCCAAAACAGACTTACTTGCTGTATATATTCCAGCCATCAGCACTGATTTAGGTTTGCACAGCTACCATTAGAATAGCCTTTGATCATTGTATAAAAGTCTCTATAGAGGTGATGTTATGAGAATAAATGATACATAGAAAGACCAGGGTTTTAGTTCAAAGGACTGCACACATCCACGTATGAATGGTTAATTCAGTAGTACAATGTACTCAATGACAAAAGAGAAAGCAACTAGGTCATAAAACATCAGATTACCCCCTTTTTAAAAGTTTTATTTATTTTTTTATTTTTTTAAATAAAATGTAGTATTCAAATATGTATAAGTTAATAACCAACTAAAAAGTTGTTCTCCAAGAGACCGACTGTAATTTTTTCAAAGACACCACCAGTCTTACTGTAGTGGTATCTTTATTGCTTTTCACTCAAGGCAGGTGATAAAGGTAAGTTTGTTAAGTTATTGTACCCATTCCAAGAAAAGTGAGGGAAGAACCTACAAGTTCAGGACTAGTAAAATCCATGCATAGTGATAAACAAACTGATTTGCCAATTAGCAAACTGCTAAATTTCATTTGCTGATAATATCCATGTACATATTTATTACATCTGCAAATACACAAATATTCAGGCACTGTCTATAAATTAAATCAGTCTTGCTCAGCCAATTCCATTTTATAACCCAATACATTTTAAGACCCAGTCCACACTAGCGCGACTTGTCAGGCGACTTGTCAGCCTGACAAGTCGCGCTCCCTCGCAGTCCATTGACTGCTACAGGACCCGTTCTAATAGGAGCGACACAAGTCGCTCCGACTTAGAAAAAGGGTCCTGAACTACTTCGGGGCGACCTCAGGGCGACTTGCATAGATTTCCATTATGTGAAGTCCATGCAAGTCGCTCCAAAGTCGTGGTGCATGGGAATGCACAAGTCGCCCCCGAAGTAGTACAGAGTCATGTCGCCCCAGTGTGAACTGACTCTAAAACTCCCATTTCAAAGTATAGCTAACCATAGCCCAGTGAGGGCGAACCTTGGCACCCCAGATGTTTTGGAACTACATTTCCCATGATGCTCAACTACACTGCAGAGTGCATGAGCATCATGGGAAATGTAGTTCTAAAACATCTGGGGTGCCAAGATTCACCATCCCTGCCATAGGCAATAGTGCAAGGTCAAACAAGGAGTCATTATGTGACCATTGAAAACTTTGTATATTTTTCTTTAGGCCTCATAAACACTGGACGTTATAAAAACATCATGCTATTTTTAACACCCACTTTCCCACAATGCTTCTCTGAATAGTCATTGTGTAGTTGTTTAGTCTCCATTTTCAGAGCAAAGAGAGCACTAGAATAATGAGAGCACTGCGTTGTGCAGAAGCCATCTTTCTTTTTCTTGCTGCGTTCATTATGGATCCTGTAATGAGGAAAATTGATGAGGCTACGCTACTGTTCTGGCTATTAAAGGCTATTTTGTTAAGTATTGTGAGGTGACAGTGACAACTAGAGGAGAGAAGCAGCTGTTGACGACCATTCTGGGCCCAGTCTTTGATATCCTGTCGTGTATACTCTGAATATTTTGCCAACATGTATATGGGGCTGCGTAATTATCCAGAGAAACTTTTCAACTTTACGTGCATGGCGTTACATCTTTTGATGATCTTCTGAAGACCAACCAAAACTTAGAAGAATGGACACCCAGATGAGGATGAGCATTTCACCAGTGGAACTTCTTCTCATGACAAATAAGTAAAAGGAATGTTTCAATATTTTACATATGTTTGTTGTAGCACATTGCCTTTTTATTTTATTTTTTCATAGGCTTATTTATGTTGTAATGTAATAAAGTTTTAGTTGTGTTTTTTTTCTAGGTTTCTGGAGACAGGACAAATGTTTGTTTCATTGCACCATTATTTTCTCATGTCTCTATGGTGGTCAAAGTTATCTGGGAAACCTGTTTGGCACTTTGGGAGGAGCTGCAGGAAGCAGTGATGTCTGTGCCAAATGAGAACATGTGGGAGGAGATTGCTAGGAGAAGACACAGTTCCTGAATTGCATCTGAGCCCTCAATGGGAAGCATGTGACCGTAAAAAAGCCTCTGCATTCTGCTTCTCTGTATTTTAGCTATAGAAAATATTTTTCTGTTGTTTTCCTCGCACTGACCATTGCAAATCTATACTTTGTGTGTGTGTGGATGTTGGTGCATACGGGAGCCAAGGAGATAAGTGCATCTTCAGGCAAATTGCTTTGGGACGTTACCTGCATGAAGGATGCCTCTACATTCCCCTAAGTAGGCTTCTACCCTGCACAACGAAGCTGTCTGCCAATGGTCATTGTGGCGGATGAGGCATTCAGACTGGCTGAGAATTTATTACAGTCAAACAGTGGTTAAACAATCAGCCACACACAGAGAATATTTCATTATCATCTCAGCCATGCCCGGAGTGTTGTAGAATATTTGACATCCTCACAGGAAAGTGGAGAATCCTGCTGTCATGCAGGCAGCTGTATGTTGAGAATGCCGTTAAAGTGGTACTTGTCTGCTGTGTAATTCATAATTTTCTTTGGGACAAGGAGACATGCACTGAAGAACCAATGGCAGCAATTTCAAGTCAGAGTATCCAGTTTATGGACTTACGATCAAGTAGAAGGACTATGCCCATTCGCTACCAGTTTGCTGAATTTTTTGTATTACCGGATGGAGAATTGTCATGGCAGGATAAGTATGTGTAATTTTATCTGTTTGGTTTGCATATTTGCAGTTGAATTAAAAAAAAAGAAATTGTTAAATAAAAAATTAGAAATTTACAGTATCTTTTGTCACTTTGCATGAACACATAGAATTACATGCTCTGGAGTTTACCGGCTGCATAAAACAACTACTGAGACCAAAAACAGCAGCTGTAAAAACGTCCAGTGTGCATGAGGCCTTAGAGATACTTGTGCATGCACATTTAAATTACTTAAAAATGGCATGTTTAGGCTTGTTAAGATGGAAGATGGAGAAAGAGTTTGCCTGTTCAATATAATACTGCCATTTTGGAGCCATGTAGAAGCCAAATCAAGGTGACCTTGATAATGTAGGCCCATGCAGCCCTGAAACATCAATTTTATGTGGTAAAAGTAAACTAGATTTCTCTATAATTAAGCGCCCATTAGTATGAAATGTGTTAAGCAAATCTCACTCCTCCTGTTATTCTAGTTCATGGATGTTAATAAAAAAGGAACATTTTAATGGAGTGCAAACATCCCCTACTTTGTGTCATCAACTTTCAGTGGCAAGCTGGGCAAGTGTAGATTAACCTGAAGCAGTATTACTGTGTTTTGACTAAACAAATTTTCTATCAGTGACTGATCGAATGATGTGCTACCAGTTCTGAAAACTTTGAATTGCACCCATCTTACACAGGGGGAACTTTTTAAATACGTAGAGATGGCACACATGAGAAACCTCATTCACCAGCTTTTCCAGGAGAGAACAATAGTGAAGTTCTCCATCACAGCAGATTGCTATTTCTCCCAAGATCTAACCCTGGGGAAATCTAGCGCCATTTGATAGAATCTGTGAAAATGAGAATTATTATTTGGTCTGGCCCAAATTGTCCTGATGGTTCTATACATTTTATGATCACAGTAGAAATGTTTATACATATTTGTTAGTAGACTGAAACTTTAAAATTTACAATAAAATTAACAACATATTTATCTTTTGACTATTTTCCAATCTCTAAAGCATATTTTATATGGATTCCATATACATATTTCCTGGTTTTCCTCCTACGCATCTCAGCACCTCCTTCAGTGTTTCCTACAACTCTGTTTCCTCCTCTCCACTTCCTCTTTCTGTAGGGGTCCCCCAAGACTCTGTTCTTGGACCCCTTCTTTTCTCTAGTAACACCTCCTCTTTTGGTTACTTGATAACCTCCAATACCATATCTATGTCAAAGACACAAATCTAAAAATGAACTTCTAATGTTCCATGCCTGTGATCTCTTCCCTGATTTTTCCAGAAAGATAAATAATACAGTTATCAGTACCTCCACTCACACTTCACAGTACTAGGTGTAATCCTAGACTCTGTCCTTTCAACACTAAATCACCGGCAAAAGCTTGCGGACTTCACCCCTGTAACATCTCTAATATTTTCCCCTTTTTAACAAATGAAATCACCAAGCTACTCATTCACCCCCTTGTTATCTCTTGCCTTTCAACTGCCTTCTCTTAAGCCTACCTCTACACAGGCTATCCCCCTTCAGTCTATCATTAATGCTGCAGCCAGATATATCTACCCTACCAACCACTCTGCCACCTCTCTCTGCTAATCCCTCCACTGACTTTCTATTGCCCAGCTAATTGAATTCAAAATATTAACAACAACATTCAAAGCCATCTGTAACTCTGCCCCAAGCTACATACCCAATCTTGTCTCAAAAGGTTATCCAAACCATCCTGTCTGCTCCACCCAAGAGCTCCTGCTCTTTAGCCTCCTCCTCTCATGCTCATCTCCAGGACTTCTCCAGAACCCCTCCCATCCGCCGGAACTCTCTACCTCGATCTGTCCAGATTTCTTTCACTTTGGCCACTTTTAAGGGTTCCCAGAAAAGTAATCTTTTCAGGGAAGCCTATCCTGCTTCCACCTAACAGCTGAACTTTTAATTCTTCCATCAGCTCATTCCTCACAGTAATTACCTTTTGTTCCATTTTCCCCACCCTATTGGACCTTTTATGGAAAACAAATATATATTTGATCAATTTAATTTTGAACTATAGTAGGTCTTTAACCAGGCTAGAGACATGGGTCCTACATTTAACCACTTAAGCCCTGGAGGATTTGGCTGCTAAAAGACCAGGGGGTATTTTGCGATTTTTTACTGCGTGACCTTAACGGACAATTGCGCGGTCGTGCGACGCTTTACCTAAACGAATTTCACGTCCTTTTTTCCCCACAAACAGAGCTTTCTTTTGGTGGTATTTGATCACCTGTGCGATTTTTTGATCATGCGCTATAAACAAAAAAAAGAGCGTAAATTTTGCAAAAATAACAATATTTTTCAATTTTTTTATATGAAATTCCCCAAAAATAATGTAAAAATCATAATTTTTTAACATTTTCAGCCAATTTGTTTTATGCTACATATGTTTGGTAAAAAAAATCGCAAAAAGCGTATTTTGATTGGTTTGCGCAAAAGTTATCGCGTTTACTAACAAAGGGAAAGATTTTTGTCATTTTTGGTGTTTTTTTTTTTAACGCGTAATGGCGGCGATCTGCGATTTTTATTGCAGTACTGCGACATTGCGGTAGACAGATCGGACCCTTGACTGACATTTTTGACACTTTTGGGGTTACCAGTGACATTACTGCAGTAATCAGTGCTATACATATGCACTGTTACTGCAAAAATTACACTGGCAGGGAAGGAGTTAACTGTATTGGAGAGGGAGGGTTTAAGTGTGTCCTAGGGGCGTGATTCTAACTGTAAAGGGACATGGCTATTGGTGTAAAAACAGAGATCATTGGTTCTACATAGTAGAACCATCTGATCTTCATTTTTACACCAGGGAGAATGACAGGCGGCTTGTTTACATAAGCCGCCTGACTTTCTCCCTTCACCGGATCGGGTCCGCCGGTCACACGCACTGACTTGTCAGTGAACGAGCCGGGGCCTGCGCGCGCCTCGGCGGGCGCGCGCCCGCCTGCAATTGGCTCACAAGTCAGTGACAGGCGAGTGACGTACCCATACGTCACTCTGCCTGGCCGGGGCTGACCGCCGCAGTATATAGTCGTGCGGCGGTCGGCAACCGGTTAAGCAGCCCAAGGGAAAGACACTGCCAGGGCTTACACTTGCTTACTGAACACATTCTCTGGACAGTGAGGTTTCTGTTATCCACACACACCTAGAGCTTGGGAGAGGATTTCTCATTACTTTGAAGCTAGGCTATGTTTGCAAACTAACAATGTTACTTGACAAGCTAGACAGAGAAGAGTCTATTGCCTAGGGAAGACTCCACTGCATTGTGTCACCTGTGTGTAAGACAATTACCAAGCCTGTGTGTCCATTGCTTGTCATTGTCTCAGCTTTGGGAAAGATAAACAAGACACCACTCATGGAAATGAACTGCTTGCAAAAGTTCTACAACTCAGATTATTCATATACCATAAGTCCGTTTCATGGACATATATATATATATAAATAATGACTTTAAATAGGGTTTTAATGTATATATGTAGATCGGATACAAAAATATATTTTTATGAAATATCCTATTACCGGAAAAATGTTTTCATAATGTTACTATGGTTTTGTTTATTAGTAATCATGTAACAGAACCTCAACCCACACTGTACTTGTGGACTTTCATCAGTATACGGCTTCCTCCCAGTCATGAACATAGATATCAGATTTTCCAGGTGCCCCATACAAAGCTAGCCGACAACTTAGCTTGTACTGGAATCTTCTGTTTATTGAACAGTCACACAGAATTTATATACAGCATGGACCTCCCCCTCCTGATCAGATTAACAACATAGGTCAGGGGTTGGCTGATTACATTATCATAAGCAGATGAAATTGTATACAGAAATAGAATTAAGCTGAACTAATTATCTAGCCATCTGGACAGAAACAATATGTGAGTTCATTAACATTTAACAATGGGACAGACAAGCTTAACAGAATCCACATCACAGCTTAATACACAAACAATAGGGAGAGCCTGTCTCTACCATTGAAGTACAATACACATTAGCATAAGTGTAAATACAGACCCCATTTGAAGCAATCCAAGTCATATTCTCAGTGTCCATTAGGTATCTGTCTTTCCCTCCCAGTGAGGGTGAGTACTGTCACATATCTTCTCCCCCAAAGGTAGACTAACCAGATACAAGACCTCCAATCGGTCTGTGCCTGAGTTAGTCAGGTAACAAGTCCCAAAGAGTCAATCCATCATGGCAGCTTCCTTGACAAAGTTCCACATAGTTTGTAAGTTTGTCCTGGCAGGGCACATGGAGCTATCATAGCTGATAAGTCTGTGGAAGTATGATTTGGGCAGGCCAGACTGGGCTTCTTGGTCACCCTGTGTCCCTAATAGACACAGGGTGACTTACACATAAGAGGGGCCTAGGGGGAGAGAGGTATTTCCCAACTTCTCTAAGGTAAGCTGTGTTCCACGGCCCCCCAACCAAAGTGACTACTGTCACAAATCACAATTGTTAAAAATATATGTGTGTGTTATAATGTAGCCACAATCAATCAGTATTTTAGGTATGCCAATGTAAATATTTTTATTTTCTGTGTATCATTAAAGCGGAGTTCCAGCCTCAAATACCTTTTTTTACCTAAAAATACCCCTATAATACTAATCCATCACCCTTTACAGAACCGCTATTCTCATACTTACAAGGTGTACAGTATTGGATTTTAGTCAACATCTTACTTTTAAAAACACTGTGTGGGCGTGGCCATCTTAGATGTGGGCATCTGAAGCCGCAGTGTAATCTGCTGTGTCCTTCTTCCTGATTCCAGGGAGAGTTCTGGGAGTTCTTCCTGATTCCAGCCTCCTGGGAGTGATGACAAACAGCTCCCAGGATGCAATGCAAAGGCGGAAATGATGTCGTTGGCCGTGTGGAGTGGGGGAGAAGGAGGAAGTACAATCAAAAATGCCCTGAAAATAAGGTAAGGGACCCCCGAAAAAAATGGAAAATGCCCAATTGTTGATCAACATAGCGAGCACTCCAGGAATCACTAAAGTTGCAAAATAGGCCAGAACTCCACTTTAAGTTTTTAATTATGGATCGCAATGTACAAGTTTACACACCATGTAGCTAATATTTCATGTGCAGATGGTAATATATCAAAAGATAAATAATCATAAATTTGGTCACCAGCCCCAAAGTCGATTTATGTTTGCAGGCCAACTAACATAGTTGAATCCTTTATAGAATACAATTAATTTATCATGTAAAAGATAAGTTATTATAAGAATGAGGTGTTATAGAAAATGATTTCTCCCTAAAAGAGAATGTAGAGATTTTTAGTCTCAGAGTGCCACCTGGTGGCCAAGGTGCTACTGCTTAATTAAACAAGTAATTGGGTAGTAAATTAATCCACCAATAACAAATAGTGTCACACCTTCCGGGCCACCCTCTGGGCGAGTGTTTTGTCCTCAATGAATATATAAAAATGTAGGTAGAAAGGAAAAAGAGATCACACTTCGTTATTAAGGTAGAACACACATACACCTCATCATAAAAAGGACACCTCATCTTTAAGAGAGAGACTCGTCACTTGACCCCTACTTTATTGAAGCCAGGTCATACATCTCCAGCATAGCTATACGCTATTTTGGGAAGACAACTCCACCCATTGATTAACAGCCATCTTGTGAGAGTCTGGTCCACAAACACTCCAAAGTCTACCTCGTATATTTGGAAAGTAAATTTATATTATTTTCTTGATGATTTTTTTTTTTTTTTTGCTTAAATTAATAGGCCAATTGCGATAGCCTTTGCTCTGTTTTCCTCCTATGACAACAAAACCTATATCATTATATTATTTTTTTCATATATATTTTTTCTTTTTTTTTCTTTGGCATATTAGGGCACATTTTGTCGTATTTTGATGCTTATTCTATTGCAGGAGAATAACAGTCGAAATCCATATAATGCAGATTATTGTCTGACAAAGTTTAGTTATAATTGGGTATGCTGCCTACGAGAGGAAATTTATTATTTAGGTTATTCCAATATATAGATAACCAAGCTTTAACATAACTTATTGCAAAATATAATGTCTGCGTAAGCCTATTCATCTGACTGTTAGTGGTGTTTGTAAAGTGACTTATTGTAAATAAATATTAATGTATTTTTAAAGATCTCAGCGTGGCAAAATAATTTAGGAATAATTAATAGAGTCAGCTTAATTCATTTTTAAAAATACACTGAACAAAATTATTAATGCAACACTTTTGTTTTTGCCCCATTTTTCATGTGCTGAACTCAAAGATCTAAGACTTTTTCTATGTACACAAAAGGCCTATTTCTCTCTAAATATTGTTCACAAATCTGTCTAAATCTCTGTTAGTGAGCACTTCTCCTTTCGCGAGATAATCCATCCACCTCACAAGTGTGGCATATCAAGATGCTGACTAGACAGCATGATTATTGCACAGGTGTGCCTTAGGTTGACCACAATAAAAGGCCACTCTAAAATGTGCAGTTTTATCACACAGCACAATGCCACAGATGACTCATGTTTTGAGGGAGCGTGCAATTTGCATGCTCACTGCAGGAATGTCCACATGAGCTGTTGCCCACATCCAGCATCTTCACCTCCAAGATCATCTGAGACCAGCGACCCAAACAGTTGCTGCAACAATCGGTTTGCATAATCAAAGAATTTCTGCACAAACTGTCAGAAACCGTCTCAGGGAAGCTCATCTGCATGCTCATCTTCTTCATCCGGGTCTCAACCCGACTGCAGTTCGTCATTGCAACCGAATTGAGTGGGCAAATGCTCACATTTGATGGCATCTGGCACTTTGGAGAGATGTAGTGCCATGTGGGTGAGCGGTTTGTTGATGTCAACCTTGTGGATCGAGTGGCCCATGCTGGTGGTGGGGTTATCCTATGGGCAGGCATATTTTATGGACAATGAACACAGGTGCATTTTATTGATGGGATTGTAAATGCACAGAGGTACTCTGATTCCTTGAAGCTGAAAACATCCCAGTTCTGGCATGGCCAGCGTACTCACTGGAAATGTCACCCATTGAGCATGTTTGGGATGCTATGGATCGGCATATACTATAGCGTGTTCCAGGTCCTGCCATTATCCAGCAACTTTGCACAGCCATTGAAGAGGAGTGGACCAACATTCCACAGGCCACAATCAACAACCTGATCAACACTATGCAAAGGGGATGTGTTGCACTGCGTGAGGCAAATGGTGGTCACACCAGATACTAACGGTTTTCGGACCCCCCCCTGGACCCCCCCAATAGAGTAAAACTGCACATTTTTGAGTGGCCTTTATTGTGGCCAGCCTAAGGCTCACCTGTGACACAGAGAAAGAAATGTACACCGCTCAGGCAGTTGGAACTTCACAGCCAGCCATGGGTGTAGGACCTCGGATCGCCACCGCAAACAGAATACAAGAGAAATGGCCGCACACCAAGTGATGGCTCACGAGGAACAAAGATGCAAGATGCTGCAAAATGGATGGTAGACATGTTTCTTGAGTCGTGTGAAACATGTCTACCATCCATTTTGCTGTACCTTGCATCCTTGTTCAATAAAGCCTTTCATTGTGAGCCATCGCTTGGTGTGCGGCCATTTCTCTTGTATAAGGCTCACCTGTGCAATAATTATGCTGTCTAATTAGCATCTTGATATGAAACACCTGTGAGGTGGATGGATTTTCTCGGCAAAGGAGAAGTGCTCACTAACACAGATTTAGACAGATTTGTGAACAATATTTGAGAGAAATAAGCCTTTTGTGTACATAGAAAAATCTTAGATCTTTGAGTTTAGCTCATGAAAAATGGGGGCAAAAACAAAAGCATTGCGTTTATAATTTTTTTTTCAATGTAGTTTTTGTACTAATGGCAGTGTTGTCCATCAATCCATTAAATGATTGACATTGACAACAAAATTAATCATTCAGTCATTTCTGACAGTTGTATTGTAACTGCACTGTCTCCTTTCGTATTGTAAACTGCTGTATAAACTGTTGGAGCTTTATAAATCCTGTATAATATTATTAAGAATAAAAATATTGGAGGACATAGATATGCACTGTCTAGCAGAATTTAACTTGGTATGTGTTCATGCAAAGGGACAGATGAAAAAGATGTTTTCAAGTGTAACTGGTGAATCCAGTAATGAACATTTTTGAATATTCAGAAAGCTTTTGTTCCTAGTAAATGGTCAAGTTACATTATTCTGCCAGAATAAATCAAATGAAATTTCCTCTCATAAACTAATTTTTCTTGCATGATTTAAGAGAATACATTTTAGGACATTCAGCACACATCTTTTCAATTTTATTCTTGAAAAAAAATAAGCTCATTTATGTTTGTTATTCAGATTTAAAAGTTGCCTTAGACAGCCTAACAGCAGTTATGGTACATGAAAGACTAATTTTTACATTAGATGGTCCCAGGTGATAATCACGTATATGGACTACAAGCACTTTTGTGGAGAAAAACACAACTCTGATGACTATTTGATCAGACACGTTGCTCTTCTGCTTGGTTAGATAACATATTATTTCTAGCACATAAATTCTGTAAAATGCCCAGAACATGCACAAAAATATATTGCATTTGTCGTGCATAAACCACCAGGTCAGAATATTTCTGTTTTGTGGTTTTTAAACAACAAGAACATCCAGATAACAAATGATTCAGATATGCTGAAGCAAACAATAGACATTTTGAATAGAACACTCATAAGATGACAAATAGCTGTGCTGAAAACCAAATAGTCCTTATTATGTTGACTTGACTTGAAAAATGGGTAACACATAAAAATACTAATATTAATTCCATTGGTAACAGAGTTTACTCCCAGATAACAACAATAAAAAAATACCAACAATAATAGAGTTTTGTCAAGAGAACACACTGGTAATAACAAACACTACTTTCCAACAGCCAAAGAGGTGACTCTAAACATGGACATAACCTGATGGGCAATACAGAAATCAGATCGATTATATTTTCTGCAGTCAAAGATGAAGAAATTCTATACAGTGGGTCAAAACAAGACCTGGAGCTGACTGTGGCTCAGACCATGAGCTTTTTTTGGCAAAATTCAGGCTTAAATTGAAGAAAGTGGGAAACACCACTAGACATTTCAGAGATAATCTAAATCTGATCCCTTGTGAATAGTCCGTGGAGGTGACAAACAGATTTAAGGGATTAGATCTGGTAGATAAAGTGCCTGAGGAACTGTGGAAGGAAGTGTGTAACATCATAGAAGTCGCAGCAATGAAAACCATCCCAAAGAAAAAGAAATGCAAGAAAGCAAAGTGGATATCTGATGAGGCCATACAAATAGCTGAACAAAGAAGGAAGGCAAAAGGCAGTGGAGAAAGGGATAAATATACCCAACTGAATGCAGACTTCCAGAGGATAGTAAGAAGAGACAAAAATGCCTTCTTAAACAATCAAGGCAAAAAATTAGTGGAAAACAACAGAATTAGAAAGACTAGAGAGCTTTTTAAGAAAATTGGAGATTTCAAGTTAAAGTTTTGTGCAAAGATGAGCACGATAATTGAGAAAAAATGGTAAGGACCTGACAGAAGCAAAAAAGATAAAGAAGAGGTGGCAAGAATTAGTGATCGACCGATATCGGTTTTTCGTTGCCAATACCGATATTTTGCCGATAGCATATCGGTATCGGCCGATATTGGCCGATATTTTCACAAATGTAAAATTTTGCCCAAAAACCACAAATTTCAACACAAATCTCTTAATAAACATGTTAATCTTTATTTATTAACATTTTTAACATTCTTCACACCTTAACTGCATGAAAACTGACTTGAAAAGTTCACTTGCAGGGACATTTGCATTTCACATCATCTGATTGTGCATTAATGCATAATAAAGTGCTGCAGTAGTGGACTCACTCACTGCAATATTTTTTAATTCACTACTGCAGTGCAGTCAGTGCAAAACTGCTAGAAAAAAAGCTAGGCGACAAAACAGCTACACAGTGGATTGGACTGGAGTCAGTGGACTACCTCTGCAATATGGCACTCACTGCAACTGCAACTACTGCATTCAGTGCAAAACTGCTAGAAAAAAAGCTAGGCAACAACAACAGCTACACAACACATACACAGTGGATTGGACTGGAGTCAGTGGAAGACTACCTCTGCAGTAAGGCGCTCACTGCAACCACTGCAGTCAGTGCAAAACTGCTAGAAAAAGAGCAAGGCAACAGCTACACATGTCACAGTGGATTGGACTGGAGTCAGTGGAGGACTACCTCTGTCTGCAGTATGGTACTCACTGCAACTACTGCAGTCAGTGCAATACTGCTAGAAAAAAGCAAGGCAACAGCTACACATGTCACAGTGGATTGGACTGAGGTCAGTGGAGGACTACCTCTGTCTGCGCAGTATGGCACTCACTGCAACTACTGCAGTCAGTGCAATACTGCTAAAAAAAAGCAAGGCAACAGCTACACATGTCACAGTGGATTGGACTAGAGTCAGTGGAGGACTACCTCTGCCTGCAGTATGGCACTCACTGCAACTACTGCAGTCAGTGCAATACTGCTAGAAAAAAAGCAAGGCAACAGCTACACAGTAGATTGGACTGGAGTGAGTGGACTACCGCTGCAGTAGTTTATAATTTTAAATCACGACTGCACTACTGCAGTCGTGATTTTTTTGCAGCAGTGAGTGGCGCTCTACTGCAGCAGTAGTCCACTGGCACTGACTCCAATCCACTGTCTATGTCTATTTTGTTTTTCTAGCAGTTTTGCACTGACTGCAGCACAGCACAGTCAGTGCAAAACTGTTAGAAAAAATAGATAGACACAAGCTAGACAGTGGATTGGACAGACTCAGATTGGACTGGTGGACAGACACTATTACTACACTTTCAAATCAATACTCCCAGTTAAGTAGAACAATATTATAGTGCAGAAAGCATAACATTTCAGCATGTTCACCAGTTAAACGGCTTCTTTTATTTTCATAAATTGCTGCCACTTCACTAAAAACACACTCACTTGGCACTGAGGAACGAAAGCAGAAAGGTATCTTCTAGCATGAGAAGCAAGTTTTTTGTAGCATGCATCATTTTCTTTCTACCACTGAAGAGGATCACTTCTTCTGTCAATTACCGGTTCCTTCAAATAGAGATGAAGTTCATCATCCAGGCTCATTATTGCTGATTCTGATGAATCCTCTGCATGAGGCCCCCAATAAAACGCTGAACATTGCATCTATTTGACCACGATGAATTCTTCTGTCTGTTGTCTTTTGGGACATTTTTCTCCTGCATCCTGCTATTCCACATCAGAAACCCTTCTCTTCTTGTCCTTGACTTTTCTTTTCATCAGGAGGAACCTCCTGCACCTTCTGTTGAATATCTTCTGTCAGCCATTGCTTTGCCTTGGCCAATACATCATCAGAAGAGAAAGGATGGTTCTTGTATCGAGGATCCAAAAGACATGCAAGCACAAAAGTTTTATTCTCCTCATGCTTCTCAAACCTTTTGGCGAGGCTGTCCCTAATGGCCTGCCTACATGCTTTGATGCCACGTGTGTTGGGTCCTTCATTCTGTTGAAGCATCTTCAGGACTCTCACACATGGGATCACAGAGGAAACAGATGAGTCGTAATGACTCACCTCCAGTGTCACTTCCTCAATGGGTACGAACGTCTCTATAATGTTGGCTACTATGTCCCACTGATCTGCAGTAGGACAACAATGTCCTCCAAGTCCATATTCACCAGAATATATAGTGAGAGCTCGCTTCTGCTTCAGCTTGAGTTTCATCATGTTTGAACAGCCTGTATCAGGTTGTTTTTTGGGTAGGCCAAGGTATTCCTGAATGCACCTCAGTCGCTGCTTGGCAAAAACAGAATGGTGGAAATGACCTGCGCACTTCTTCAGTATGGTAAAAATGTCAAGCAAAGCTTTCTCGTTTGACAGACCATCATTTAACACCAGTTGGAGGGTGTGTGCCATGCAACTGAGGTCTGACACTTCAGCATATCTCATACCTTTAACCATGTTCGCTCCACTGTCTCGCAGCACAAGCATCACTCGGTCTTTGGTGATTCCCCATTCTTCTAGCATGCCTAGAAACATTTCTTTAATGTACTCCCCAGTGTGGGATCCTTGCATCACTTTTGTATTCAACACCAAATGCCTTCTTGTCAATGAAGTGGCATGTAAGACTCATTAGTGATTCTGTTTGTCCTGACCAGCTGTCTGTCGTGAATGAGAGTGAGTTGCCAGCATTCTCTAGTTGCAGCATAGTCTTTACTTTGTCAAGGACTTTTTGGTGAATCTTTTGCAGCATTTCAGTCCGATAAAATTTGTCATTCTAAAGTGTGTACCTTGGCTCAACTATGAACATCAACCGCTTAAATCCAGAGTCAGATACTATTGTAAATGGCTGGTTATCAGTCACCATCATCTCTGTTATTACTCTGTCCAGCAGTTGGGATCTTCCATCACATTTTAGCCACCTGTTTTTTTTTTT
This sequence comes from Pelophylax lessonae, assembly GCF_965119305.1. Classification (NCBI taxonomy): domain Eukaryota; kingdom Metazoa; phylum Chordata; class Amphibia; order Anura; family Ranidae; genus Pelophylax; species Pelophylax lessonae. The sequence goes on from NC_138771.1 coordinate 232,331,940, forward strand.
CTAAAACATATCTGTTATTGTTGCCTAGGATAGGGATGATTCACCTTGTGATTCATTTTGTTTTTTTCTGTGCTGCATTATACAATTCAACATGATGAACTCTGAGATGGGCCCAAAGATTAGACGTATTTTTGGTTGTTGCAGTTATTGATCCCATGCTCACATTGTTCTTGCAAGTGTTGCACAGTACTGCTGATTTTCCTGCAGATGGAGAAGAGAGATAGTCCCAGACCACACTTTACATTTTTCTTTCTCCATCCATCTCCATTGACTCCTTTTGTGGCTGGCTGCATCGGGTAGGTAGGTGGGTGGCTCCCTGGCTGGCTGGCACCCTTTGGTGGCTGGCTGGCAGTGGCACCCTGTTGTGGCTGGCTGGCACTGCTTTGATGGCTGGCACCATGTGGGTGGGTGGCACCCGGGCTGGCTGGAACCCTTTAGGTGGCTGGCTGGCATCCTGTTGGTGGGTGGGTGGGTGGCTGGCTGGCACTGTGTGGTGGGTGGCTGGCTGGCTGGCACCCTGTGGTAAGTGGGTGGCTGGCTGGCTGGCACCCTGTGGTGGATGGCTGGCTGGCTGACACCCCGGTCGGTGGGTGGCTGGCTGTCATCCTTTGGTGGCTGTCTGACATCCTTTGGTGGCTGGCTGGCTGGTACCCTTTTGTGGCTGGCTGGCTGGCTGGCTGGAACCCTGTGTGGTGACTGGAACGTACAGGTCCAGGGCCTGTGACTGTCTAGCTGGTACAGTCAGGACTCAGGAGTCTCAGGACTCAGGCAGGGCCTGTGGCTGGCTGGTACATAGTGGGTGTGTGGGACTGGGTGGCTGCCTGGCACCGGCCAGCTGTGGGTGGTGGGTGGCCGTGGCGGCTGTGTTACAGAAGAGAATAGATAGAGAACGTGTGTCAGACTGTTGGTCACTGCTATCACTCACAGAACAGATAAAGAACGTGTGTCAGACTGTTGGTCACTGTTATTTCTCACTAGATGTAGAACTCACTGTCCCGACCGACCGCCTGTGCAGCATGCAGACTCCAGTGTGGCTGCGGTGGGTAAAACACACTGTAACGAGGCTGAGGGAGGCCGCTTAAGAGCAGCCCAGTGTGTGGAGGTGCGTGGTGCAACATACGCGATGACGTCACGGCAATATCGTAAAATCCAAAGGCCGATTCCTATATATCGGGGAAAGTGCATATCGGCCCCCAATATATCGGTGTTACCGATAGGGATGATCGAACTTTTGAAAAGTTCGGTTCGACCAGAACACCCGAATTTCCCGAAAGTTCGGTTCGGATTCCAGAACCCCATTCCCGAATCCCGAACTTTGTTAATCAAAAAACACCATTTTGAAGCCCTAAAACCCAATAAATGCCCCTAAAAAGTGCCTAGGGTTCTGGGTCATGCCCCAGGGACTATTAATCACACAAAAAAAAGTTCTCAAAAATTGTAATTTTTGATAGAGAGCCAATTATTAAAAAAAAAAAGAGAGATTTCTTTGTATTTGGTGTCTGGGGGGTCTAAAAGGTGTACCTGTGAAGTTTCAGCTCTGTAGCATGTCCAGAACCAGAATTATAGCATACCAAACCTTCACAAATGACTTTTTTGCTTAACCGCACCTTTCTTTTGCTCCTAATCAACGGCACAGCCAATGTGTATGATGGGGACATAATGCAGTGCACTGGGAACAAAATTAGAGTTTTTTTTGGAAAAAGGTGCTGTCTCTTTAAATGTGCATATAATTAACGGGTGTATTTTCACAATGGGGCTGTTATTACCAAATGTTTTCAAGAAGTCAAAAGATGTATGTAGATGCACTTTATTTCATGTAAAATGGTGTTTGGTGCACTTTAACTTGAATTCTCACAAGAAACAGACATATATGCACGGATACATTGAGGGTTAGGGTTAGGGGTAGGGGCCACAATGTAGTGCAGAGTGAACAAGATTAGAGATGTTTTGGATGAATACTGTTGTCTCTTGACTTTGAATAGAAGTAAAGGATGCTTAAAAATTGGGCCTTTGGTGGTGCCGACGATGCCTTGACACCATAAATCTCTTCATTTTTTTTGATCTGCGTCTGCCCTTCCAGTGCTCCTTACCATTAAAACCAGTTATAGGTGGAGGCAGTGACTACTTTTTGCATTATCGTTGATATCTACATTGAGCCAGGCAACGCACTGACACCTTTGCCGCCATTGTGCGATGTGCTGGGTGTTCAGTGTGACCCTGTGCCTTTAAGGTGGGGTGGGCTCCCTCTAGTCACCTGTCCTCCATCTATCCCATTAAATGCATGTGCTCTCATTGTAGAGACTCTTTAAATTGTAGAGTTAGGGACTGCAGATATCAGGGTGCCTTGCCGTGGCCTGCAGCTTACGCATGTATTTGCAAATGTGTGCAACCAAACCCCTGTTTTTAACGCATACTGTTAGACAGGTCAATTCGGTTGGTCGCTGGCTGGTTGGTAAGTTGTGACTGGAAATCTCTTAGTTTTTTTCAGACAAGGCGGTGTACCGGCAGGTGAAACTCACGCTGCACTTCAGCCAAACATGCAGTGGCACTGTACGACCGCCTGAAGTGACTGCACACCCTTCTTGCCATCCTTAGCACATCCTGCATTCCTGTGTACGAGTTCAAAAACCGCTGTACCACGAGATTCAGGACATGTGCCAGGCATAGCACATGGGTCAACTTTCCCTAACGAAGGGCTGCCAGGAGGTTTGACCCATTATCGGTAACCACCATCCCTGGCTGCAGCTGGCGTGGTGTCAACCACCTCTGGGCCTGTGCCTGCAGAGCCCCAAGAATCTCAGGGGCAGTGTGCTGCCTGTCCCCTAGACACACAAGCTGCAGCACTGCGTGACACCTTTTGGCCTGATACATAGAATAGCCCTTTGAACGCTTACGTGGTACCTCATCATATTCAAAGGACCATTCTGCAGAGGAGGGCATGGAGGAGGTAGAGGAGTCATAGTTTTATCTCTGGAATACGTCCCTTTCTTTATGCATGCCAATATTCTGCCTGCTTTGGCAGCTGCCGCTTGACATTGCATGCTATTGACTAGTCTATCCTCTACTAAGACTCCCAGATCTTTCTCCATTTTTGATTCCCCCAAAGGTTCCCCCCCTAAAGTGTATTGTGCTTTTATGTTTTTAGTCCCCAAGTGCAAAACCTTACACTTCTCCACATTAAACCTCATTTGCCATGTCGTTGCCCACTCTGTTATTTTGTTTAGGTCACTCTGTAGGATATTTGCTTCATGCTGAGCAGTTATTGCCCTGCCCAATTTTGTGTCATCTGCAAAAACTGATATAGAACTACTGATCCCATCCTCAATGCTGTTTATGAATAAATTGAACAAGGTTGGTCCCAGGACTGAGCCTTGGGGGACCCCACTTACCACTCCAGACCAGTCTGAGTATGTGCTATTTATTGTATAACAATAAAACCTCGCGCTTGTGGTAACTAAAATAATATATAGGTGAATAAAGTTCTAAAATTTGTGCTACACCGAATATGGGGAATAAATAATGGTGCCTGTACATATAAAAGCTGCTTGCTCCAAGAAAAAGTGCTAGTGCTCTTTTAAAATGTGTAGGTCAGTGATTGCAGCGCTGCTTAAATAGAGATAAAAATATATATACTGTGCAAATTCCCCTATAAATAAATAAATACTGAGCAGTGATGCATTCAAAATTCATCAAAATTCATAAAAATGGAATAAATGAAAAATTAGAAAAAATATTGAAAAATATTGAAAAATGTCATTTAAATAACGTCCATATTCTAGTCCATCAAAGAAATGCAGATAAAGTGCTTCAGTGCTTAATCCGTGCTTGGAGAGGGGTTTCCCCCACGTGGTTTTCTACTTACCACAATGTGGTTTTAAACAGGCATGTATTGCTGATCACACTCTGTGCATAAAGCTCTCTGATGCTGCTGGTAAGATCCTTGATGGTGCTTGTTACTCCCGAGTTTCAGACAATTCCATCATTAGTCCTGGAATAGATAGGAGCTCTTATGCATCACTGCTCAGTATTTATTTATTTATAGGGGAATTTGCACAGTATATATATTTTTATCTCTATTTAAGCAGCGCTGCAATCACTGACCTACACATGTGCTATTTATTACCACTCTTTGGACACGCCCTTTTAGCCAGTTCCGTATCCGAGAGCAAACCTTGCGGTCGATGCCTGCAGACCTCATTTTATAAATTAAGCGCTTGTGGGGAACTGTATCAAACGCCTTAGCGAAATCCAAGAACACCACATCCACTGGTCTCCCCCTATCTAGCTCACAGCTCACCTCCTTGTGGAATGTTAAGAGATTGGTTTGATAAGAACGCCCATTTGTAAACCCGTGCTGATTACTGCTGATGATGTTGTTGTCTTTATCTATGCATCTGGTACCGAAGTCTATGTTATGCTGTAAGGTTCACATTTTAGATTTTATCAAGTTTTGTCATGACTCACCATCATGTTAGTTCCCTAGCATAGGGAACAAACTATTCAGCGGAAGGGAATATAATAGGACTCGCAGCCATTCGCTAAAATTAGAAGAAAAGCGGGTTTTCCCTTAAATTGTGTAATGGGTTCTATACCTTCAGAGCGGTAAGGATGTGGAATTCTCTTTTACAAGCAGTAGTGTCAGCGGGGAGCATCAATAGTTTCAAAAAACTATTAGATGGGCACCTTAATGACCACAACATACAGGGGTATACAATGTACTATTGACATAAACACTTATACACACACACACTCATCATAGGTTGAATTGGATGGACTGGTGTCTTTTTTAAATTTCACTAACTATATGCCATGTCTGGCACATGTCCTCAATTTGGTGGTGCAGCATTTCCTAAGTAGGTAACCAGGGTTGGAAGATCTGCTATAGCAGGCCAGAAGAGTCTGTAGCCATTTCAGACAGACATACACAGTCTGTTCTCGGTTGGTTGAAATTCAGCAGGAATTCCACCTCCCTGTAAACCACCTGATTTGTGACATGCCCACCAGGTGGAACTCGACTTTGGCAATGCTGCAGCGGCTGCACGTGCAGCAGAGGGCCGCCAACGAGTACCTGTGTAAGTATGGCACAATGACAGCCTCAGACCAGCTCGGCTTTTTTTCCCACGTCAATGGCTGCTGATAAAGGATGCACATACTCTACTGTCACCATTTGAGGAGGCCACAAGGATGGTGAGTCATGACAATGTATGCATTATTGACGCAATACCTTTTGTATTCCTGCTGGAGCGTGTGGCATTATAGACAGGGCACTCGAGGCAGAGCAGCGGGAGAAAGAGGACTTTCTTTCCTCTCAAGGCCCACTTTATGCAGACACCATTCATCCTACGCCACAAAGCACACAAGAGAAGAGGGAGGAGGAGAAGGATTCTGGCAGTTTTGGAGTCATTGAAGCAGAGAAAGACATACATCATCTCTCAACAGATGGTTTTCCATCCCCAAAACCCTTGGGAGTAGTACATAGCTGGAAGAAGGCAGTTCCAGATACTGTAATTCTTAGTTACCCTGAGGAGTATGCTTCTTATGCCTCTGCAAACTTGAAATGCATGGGCTGCCTCATGATTCAAAGCCTGTGAAAGAACCCAAGAATACGTGGCATCAAGGGGAAGGATCACTATTGGTTGGCAACCCTCCTTGACCACCGTTACAAGAGGAAAATCTCAAAACTCATCCCATCCCCACAGAAGGTGCAGAAGATGAAATCTCTTGAGGGAACTTTAAAGAGTAGTTTATCTAATGCTTTTCCCGACTCTGCTAGGTGGCAGTGTCATGGAAAACTTAATATTGAGGCTTCTGTTTGTCAAGAGAGGAATGATGGAGACGGGGGCCATCTAAGTGATGCATTTCACAATTGTTTTAGTCCTCTCTGCTCAGGGTCATGAGAATAGACCCGTGGCCAGAACTTGCCCAGTATGCAATTGGGCTCCTGGGTTGCCTTGCATGGTGCTTTCTGAATGGGCATTCAGTGCTGCTGGAGGTTTTGTTAATGATAATAGAACACGTCTGTCCACAGACTCCGTGGACTTTCTGACATTCATCCAAATTAATCAGTCCTGGATTATCAAGAGCTATGAAACCCTTAATGCTGATGTCACTGATTAAGTGTTTTTGGGATGTGGAATCTCTGCAAGACTTCTAGGCTGCCCAGTGTTGTGGGTGTTGATTTCATCTGGAAGAATTTTTTTGGTGTAGGTTTCATGAGCACAATTAACACCTAAAGACCAATTTTTCCTCACCTGCTGGACAGGTGCATATCCTTTAAATTTTTGACAGCAAGGCCAAATCTTGCTTTCATCAAGACTATTTCTATAGGGTTATGGTATGAATGTGCCACAGACACCCAAAGGTCAATTTTTCTGCATCTGTTTGACTGGTGCATATCATTTCAGTTTTTGACAGCAAGGCAATTCTCGCTTTCATCAAGAGTACCTCTATAGAGTTACGGTGTGAAGGCTTCCAAAGACCAATTGTTCCGCACCTGTTACTTCTATCCAAAGTCTGCAGAAGGGACACCAGAATTTATCCAAAAAATCTCTAATTTTGTTTCCAGTGCACTACATTATGGCCTCATCATTCAGAATGGGTCCCCAAGCCGTTGTTTACAAAATAAAGGAAGCTTGCAGGGAAAATGTCATTTTCTTTTTGGCTCTAAAATGCAATTCTTTCTGCAGCAGTTTCTATAGACATTATAGATAGGCTAAGGGGACCTCCAAGGCACTATAGTGAATAGATTTTTTATTTTTTTCGTTATTTCTCAATTTGATGCTTTTACTTTAGGCAGACCCAGACCCTTATAACCATTGTATACCAATTACTTGCATATAAGCCTTCAAAATGGGCACTTTTGATTTTTACAGTTTGAGTCCCCTAGACTTCAAAGGGGTTCGTTAATCGGTTCCAAGCTTTTGCGATGTTCGAAAGTTCTGGTGTGAACCGAACAGGGGGTCATTTGGTGCATCCCTACTAATGGCCTTGTGTGATAAAATATGACAAAAACATAGATGCATTGCTTACATTTCTTCTAGTTTTTATACAAAAAGATTATTATGCTGTAAAAGATAGGGGTGGCAAACTGTTTAGCTTAAGATTGTGGATTGCTATTGCTGGTCAATTATAAACATGCTAATTAGCTAATTAAGCTGAAAACCTATGAGATACATGTTAGGCTCTTGGTCCAAATTAATATTTCATATTCATGGGAACAAGAATATACCAAAACAGAATGGTTAAAAAACAGCTTGGAGGTTTAAACTAGTTACCTTTCTGCATGGCAATGACCCTGTAAGCACTGTATATCTACAAAAGAAATAGTTCTGTGAATACAAAATCAGTATTCTTGAGTGGCATTTGTAATCTCAGTTAAATATTTGTGTTTTGAACTCAAGAAAGACAATCTCCAAAGAAAACCAGAGCATTAGGCGTGCATTGATTCTCTCAAGAGTAATAAAAAAAATTCCATTTGACTTATATGACAGTATAGAAAATTCTCAGATTGAATGTAGTTAAACAAAGCTGCATTCACTTTTAGCATACTTCATCATTACTCGGTTTTCTTTTCTTCAAGCAAAATGGTAACAATCCAATGTCCAAATAGGTGAAGTGGTAAGGTGAACTTTGCATATTTTTTATTCAATATATTTTGTAATGGTGTTAGAAAGCTATATATCCTAGTTAACTATGCAAGCACAGAACCATGCATCTTCTAAGAGTGATGTGCCATCAGCAATGCATTATGGTCAGTATAGCCACAGCACATTTGCAACAGTGCTCTTTACTAGCTGTCTCATACATAGACCCAGAGTTGTTGTCACACAATATCTCAAGAAATATGATTATATATTATTGTTTCCAAAAATCCGGCACGGGTGAAAAGGATTCTGTTTCATATGTGTGTATCTATAAACTTGCATGTGACACTAATAAAAACAATTTTTGTGTGGTGTTCTTCATTCACAATTACAGACACTTAGGTACATATATCTATGTATAGTAATATAAGTACCATGCATAACCTCTGGAGTCTCACTGCTGTTTAAGCATAGCAGCTTGGAATGTGTGTATGCTTGTCTAGTCGAATGTTGGCTTTCTGGTGGAAGTGATTTATTCGCAATTTTCTGCTGCCCCACCTACAGGTTCAGGATGGGCATGGCAGGTGTTGCCAGATAGAGCATCTAATGATGACTTCTGCTCAAATAGCTGCAGGGGAGACTTTAGGGGTATAAAAGACAACCGCTGGCTCATTAAAGAGAACTTGTCACTCCATAAATGTTGTCACGTGGGTATGCCTACATGTGATAACAGTGATTGTGCTACACAAATTAGGTATTATAACACCCATTGAAGTTCAAGAAATAATTTTAGAACCACCATGCACAGTTTACTCTAAAATGATGATCCATAAAGGCTTTTTTTAAATGTTGCCTGTGGACAATTTGGAGTAGCAGAGTTTGGTGCTAATTCATGGACATGTTCAGTATCTATTTACTTGGTATCTACTGCTGTTGTTACCTTGCTACTCCAAGGCTACTCACATCTGCCAGACCCAAACTTTGAGGAATCCTAGCATCCCTGGTACAATTTTTGAAATAAGTAGCTCACTGTACTTTTCATGCCTTCACAGCTTTTGGCCATATTTCTACTGCTGCGGCCTGAGCACGCCAAGCTGCCCCGCCCCCCCCCCTCCTTCCCCCAGGCCCAAAGAAATACTTTTTTTTTTTTTTAAAGAAAGCTTAGCACATTAAGACTTTTATGACTGTCAGAAGATGCTAATATTCCTCCTGAATTTTTCAGACTGCATAACAGTTTTTGGCTCCATCATCTCATCTGGTAGGGCTGCCAGGAGCTTTCCAAACCTTTCTGAAAACTTTTGTTGCTGTGTGATAGATACTTTATGGAGCCTGATTGAGATTTACATTGACTTCATTGAGGTTCTAGTTCGAAAGTTCTTGTGACTTGTGAGTTTTTAAAAAAGTTCAGCCGAATCACCACTGATCTAATTTTTAAGAATTTTCTCATCTCTAGGCTCAAGTAAACAGTGCTTAACTGCTTCCCTCCCTATAGCCATTTGTCTATAGGCCGAGCAGGAGCTGTTATCCTGGGTGAACATCATATGGCATCCTCCCAGGATCAGGCCTGCACGTTCCCCACAGGACGTGCAGAGGTGGGATCTGTCATGACAGATCAGTGTACCAGGGTGCTTCCAGTATTATGGGATTGTTGTGACCAATCACAGTAGATCACATGACAATTGTGCACAATGGATGACTTCTATTCATAAAATCCATTGTGTATTATTGTGATTGGTCACAGTGATCATATGGCACAGACAGGACCAATCGCTGTATTCTTACTGTCCTGGCATTTTCGGGCCTCAATAAATGAGATCAGTACATCAGAATTGATTGATTTTCATATATATATATATATATACTGTATATATATATATATATATATATATATATATATATATATATATATACACACACCATAGTGTGGGAAGTCTTTTCTACAGACTAAATAATATACACCGATTTGGGAATTTGGGTTACTTTCACCAAAGAAATGTAGCAGTATGCTTTTTGACCTAAATTTATAAAGAAATATTATCTATTTGCAAAATATTATTATAACAGAAACAGATTGTATTTTTTAATTTATTTAGCAAACCAGTGTTGATTAAATTCCACAAAAAGAAAGCTCTACTTGTGTAAAAGTTGTGGTAAATGATATAATCAACTTTATACACTTGGCACACTTTACCTTATGGAAGGTAAAATGTAAGTGATTCATTTAATGTAGATAACTGAATATATTTTGAGATGCCAGCTTAAGCTATGGCCTAAACTTGTAATTGCTTATTACTACCCATGGCTAGCACAATAGATTACTCTACTGCTCTACATCACTCTACTATATTTCTCTACTGCTAAAACCTTAATGTAGTAATAAACCAATGCATGCTTAAACAGGCAAAAAAGATGGCACTGTTGGTATCCACAAGTCACTGTTGTCTTGACAAAGGGGTCCTGTTGAGAAATAACTATGGTGTTGTCCTTCTGCTTACAACTTCAGCACTCACTCAGGTCTGCACTGTATGGAGTACCATGAATCACAAGATACTTGGCAGGTTATAAGGAAGTCACAACACCCAAAACCTTACAGATAACGGATTTTGGAAAATCTTGGAGTGAGGGTATAAAAATTTGAATTTTCCTTTTACACCGCTGATATAATGAAGCACTGATGTACCGAGTATGGATAGTTTGCAGTGCTTAATTCACATCAATATCCTTACTATAGTCAAAAGCAGCCAACACATGATCCCGAATAGCAAAACAGATCAAATAAGTCACATAAAGTAGAGGTGTAGCACTAATAGCATAAAATGAACTAACATTAAGTCCACATCCAAGCAGAAGGAGACCCCAGTAAAAGTGTTCACTCCAAACTGGATGATCTTCTTAGTGGTGGAAAGATATAAAAGAGAAACATCACCGTGAAAGATCACACAGCTTCTTACCAGATATCTAAGATCCTCATTACAGGGATCACACACAGCAGGGAGGAGCCTGCGGTGTGTGACGCGATTATGGACAGGGGACGCGGCGGCCATTTTGTTGGTTGATAAACAACATACACGCTAGTTATTGGAGGAAAACATGACACACTGTGTTTCTCTGGCTATGATGTAAGTTGCTACATGTTTGAGTGAATAAACATCTTTAATTGTGCAGCACCATGAGGAGTGTTCTACCTTATTTCTGCATGTACTAATGATCTGTGAGAGGGACATAAGATTCATTGCCAAAGTGGAACGCTGGGAGATTCCTTTTCTGTTATCATTACCTGGTCCAGATCCCTGCTAACTGTGATCCCTGTAATGAGGATCATAGATATCTGGTAAGCGGCTGTGTGATCTTTCATGGTGATGGTTCTCTTTTATATCTTTCCACCACTAAGACGATCATCCAGTTTGGAGTGAACACTTTTACTGAGGTCTCCTTCTGCTTGGATGTGGACTTGATGTTAGTTCATTTTATGCTATTAGCGCTAAACCTCTATTTTAACTGATGTACTGAGAACAAGTTACACATTCACATCAGTTCTTGAAAGAAGAAATGTAAATGATTTCTTATTTACTTCTGACAGTTACAGTATCTCACAATAGTGAGTACACCCCTCACATTTTTGTAAATATGTATTATATCTTTTCATGTGACAACACTGAAGAAATGACACTTTGCAACAATGTAAAGTAGTGAGTGTACAGCTTGTATAACAGTGTAAATTTGCTGTCCCCTCAAAATAACTCAACACACACCGCTGGCAACAAAAGTGAGTACACTCCTAAGTGAAAATGTCCAAATGGGGAACAAATAGCAATTTTCCCTCCCTCGTGTCATGTGACTTGTTAGTGTTAAAATGTCTTAGGTGTGAATGGGGAGCAGGTGTGTTAAATTTGGTGTTAGCGCTCTCACTCTCTCATACTGGTCACTGGAAGTTCAACATGGCATCTCATGGCAAAAAACTCTCTGAGGATCTGAAAAAAGAATTGTTTCTCTACCTAAAGATGGCCTAGGCTATAAGAAGATTGTCAAGACCCTGAAACTGAGTTGCAGCACAGAGGCCAAAACAATACAGTGGTTTAACAGGATAGGTTCTACTCAGAACAGGCTTTGTTATAGTCGACCAAAGCAGTTGAGTGCATGTGCTCAGCGTCAAATCCAGATGTTATCTTTGAGAAATAGACGTATGAGTGCTGCCAGCATTGCTGCAGAGGTTTAAGGGGTGGAGGGTCAGCCTGTCAGTGCTCAGACCATACGCCGCACACTGCATCAAGATGGTCTGCATGGCTGTCGTCCCAGAAGGAGGCCTCTTCTAAAGATGATGCACAAGAAAACCCGCAAACAGTTTGCTAAAAGCAAGAAAACTAAGGACATGGATTACTGGAACCATGTCCTCTGGTCCGATGAGACCAAAATTAACCTGTTTTGGTTCACATGGTTTCAAGTGTTTGTGGCGGCAACCAGGTGAGGAGTACAAAGACAAGTGTGTCTTGCCTACAGTCAAGCATGGTGGTGGGAGAGTCATGGCTTATGGGCTGCCGGCACTGGGGAGCTACAGTTCATTGAGGGAACCATGAATGCCAACATGTACGGTAACATACTGAAGCAGAGCATGATTCCCTCCCTTTGGAGACTGAGCTGCAGGGCAGTATTCCAACATGATGATGACCGCAAACACACCTCCAAGACGACAACTGCCTTGCTAAAGAAGCTGAGGGTAAAGTTGATGGACTGGCCAAGCATGTCTCCAGACCTAAACCCTATTGAGCTTCTGTGGGGCATCCTCAAACAGGAGGTGGAGGAGCTCAAGGTCTCTAACATCCACCAGCTCCCTGATGTCATCATGGAGGAGTGGAAGAGGACTCCACTGGCAACCTGTGAAGCTCTGGTAAACTCCATGCCCGAGAGGGTTAAGGCAGTGCTGGAAAATAATGGTGGCAACACAAAATATTGACACTTTGGGCTCAATTTGGACTTTTTCACTTAGGGGTGTACTCACTTTTGTTGCCAGCGGTTTATACATTAATGGCTGTGTGTTGAGTTATTTTGAGGGGACAAAGCTGTACACTCACTACTTTACATTGTAGCAAAGTGTCATTCTTCATTGTTGCCACATGAAAAGATATAATAAAATATTTACAAAAATGTGAGGGGTGTACTCACTTTTGTGAGATACTGTAACTGTCACTCACTGTCTTATGTCACTAATAATAGTCACTAGTAATAATGATGCCCTTTAAGATTTAACGTATTGTCAGTTTTTAAAAAAAAAAAATATATGTACGTAGTTTCTCCATAGTTTTGTCATATTAATATTCGCTACAAGCTGAATATGACACAAAGCCTGCTTATAAACTAGAAGTAAATTAATTTAAAATCTAAACCTCCATGCAAGTAGCACTAATGTCCTACTTGATTTGAGTGAAATGGATAAAGTGATGTGTACAGCAGCACACAAAATTACTCTGTAATGTGCATTTAAATAAGCTGTTGCACCTAATGTCATGTTGTAATACATGCTTGATAGCTTACAATGATTTACTTGCAGTTAGAAAACAATATGTGATGCATTATTGCACATAAAATGATACTAAATGACTTCAATTTTATTAAATGCACACTTTTCGGTTACATATCATCAGACACATTTTATATGCAAAATTCTCCCACTATCAGTTGTTGATGTTATCTTAATAACCCTTTAGTACTCAGAGGTTTTTGTATTTATTTTTTTTAAGAATATTTCTGTAAGCTTTTTATGTATTTTGCTTACAACAGATTTATGCTAAATCACAGTTCATCGGTGATTGTAATTCATCCAAAGGAGCAAACAGACCTGTATGAAGATATACTATTTTACTACTACAATTGTAAAACTTTTACAGGAAAATAAACAAACATATTAAAAAAATTATATAAAGGGCAGTTGGTATGCATACGGTGATGTAACCCTTAGCTTCAGTACATATTTTGCCCAGCCAAACATCGGCTATACAAATGCATTAGCTAACCTTGAATTGAACAAGACCTAATCAAGTACCTGCAAAGATTAAAATTGGGAAGCATCCAAATGCTTCAGGAGGTATTGGGTGGCTTGTAACCATAGAGACTCATGCTGGCCACTCAATTGCACACAATTGGATATTTTAAAAAGAAAACAAGAAATGTGTTATTTTGGGAGGCAGTCAATGGTACCCTGGAAATCCCTGCCATCATCATATCATTTCCATCAATTCACAATAGGGCAAACATCACAAAGATAAAACTTTAATTTACAAGTTAAAAAAACCTAACTGGGGAAGGAAAGTATTTGTATAAAAGCAAAATGCATTATTTAAACATATGTGCCAAGAAACAAAATGAGGTACATTTCTATGAGGTAAGTTGTGGTTTCAAAGTCAAAGTCAAGTCAAATCTACTTTATTGTCAATTCTTCCACATGTACAATACATACTGTACATACAGAGAATCGAAATTACGTTACTCTTAGACACCCGGTGCATACACTTACAATATAGCCTAAAAATCTTAATACCCAAGACTTGGAACAAAATTATGTTTTTCTCTGAAAGACCTAATAAAATGATTTATTTCAGTCCAGATCCCTTTATTATTATCTATGTTATCATGTTGTATGTGTTGTGTTCTCCTTTAGCACCGATTGTAGATTTGTAGCTACTCTTCTTTTTGAAGTCCACTTGAACTTTCAGCTTAAATTAATTATACACATGCCATGTGCATCAGTACAGATGCAGTTGGTTGAGTTTGATGGACATGTGTCTTTTTTCAATATACGGGGGTAAAGGTTTAGAGCAGGGATCCTCAAACTACAGCCCTCCAGCTGTTGCGGAACTACACATCCCATGAGGCATTGTAAAACTCTGATATTCACAGATATGACTAGGCATGATGGGAATTGTAGTTCCTGAACAAATGGAGGGCCATAGTTTGGAGACCCCTGGTTTAGAGTCCCCAACATGCATGCTGTAGAGAAGAACCTTGCTCTTCATGTGGAAGCAGTGGTCATACATGCCCCCTGCTGAGTCAGAGCAAGAACTCCCCAATCGGCAGGAAGGATACACTTTACTGATTGCAGAATTATAGGTGTAGCAGTGAGTGTGGTGTACCTCTGCAGAGAGAGCTGCTTCTACTCAGAGAGCAAGGGTCCTTATCTACACCATGCTGGCAGGGGACAGGCTTTTTAAAGAAAAACTGTAAGACCCCGTTCAGACTAGCGTGACTTGTCAGGCGACTTGTCAGCCTGACAAGTCGCGGTCGAGTCGCTCGCCATTGAGTAGTATAGGACCTGTTCTAATAGGAGCGACACAAGTCGCTCCGACTTAGAAAAAGGGTCCTATACTACTTTGGGGCGACCTGGGAGCGACTTGCATAGACTTCCATTATGTGAAGTCCCTGCAAGTCGCGCCGAAGTCACGGTGCACGCTGTGTACCGCGACTTCACAGGTCGCCCCTCGAAGTCGGATCGGCTCAGTGTGAACCGGCTTTAAGACTTTGCATACTTTTGTTTTGATGTACCTGAAATGCATTTATAAAAATCAATTGTGCTAAACATTGTCTGTATCAATGGCTAAAGATTTAAAACAGCAAAACATATGTCTACTCCTCTTTTTCTAATCTGTCGCAGCTATAGTTCCCCAAAAATGTTAATAACAAGCAGAAGTACTTAACATACTTTTGTAAATAGAGAAAACACTTCATTAACACCTTCGATAATAGCATCTTTGCTTTGACTTAAGCTGGCCATAGATGATTCAAAATTCATCCGGTTCAGCAGGGATCGATATTCGATCCATGAATGGCTTTTTCCGTTCGTGAGAAATCAATTCAATGAGTGACTTCTTCATAAATGGGGTTTATGGAAAATTTGTGTTCAATCAGCACTGATGAGTGTATTCTGACAGTGTAGGAGCCTCACTGTTAGAATACAATAACACAGAGGGGAGGATTCCTCCGTCCACTTCAACTGTGTATATGGGGGAATCCATTCAGGTTTTTTCCAGTCAGCCAGCTGGCTGATCGAAAAAAAAAACTGATATATTAATGGACAGCTTTACCCTTTCACACTGGACTTTTCAAGCACTTTTGCACATAAAAACAGCTTGAAAAGTGCACAAAAACCTATTCCTATTAAAATCAATGAATGCTTTCACACTGGGGCGGTGAAAAAAATCCTGCAAGCACCATCTTTGGAGCATGTTTGGAATGCTAAAATAATCAAAAATGCCCCTTTCCATTAAAGTGAATAGGAAGAGCCTGAAAAGCGCCTGAAAAGTCCTTTAAAAGCGCCTCAAATTTGTCCTGGAGCTTTGAAACGGTTAAGTCCTTAAAGCGGAGTTCCACCCAAAGTGGAACTTCTGCTTTTAGCACCCCTCACCCATTTACATGCCACATTTGGCATATCATTTATTTTGGCTGGGGAGCGGGTATCTAGTTATGACAGGCACTCCCTCCCACTTCTGCTCGGGCCACCTAGTCAACTAGAGCGAAGTTCTCCTCTCCCCCTCCCTCCCTGCAATCTTCTGGGACACATCACAGGTCCCAGAAGATCACCCGACCACTGAGGAGGCGCAGCACGATTTGTGCATGCCCAGACTTGTGATACCAGGGCCGGGGAGAGGCGAGAGAGATGAGAGAAGCTTCGGGCAGCTACATCGCTGGATCGTGGGACAGGTGAGTGTGTTTATCAAAAGTCAGCAGCTACTTTTTTTGTAGCTGCTGACTTGTAATAAATGTAAAAATGACTAGAACACCGCTTTAAAAAAATAATGCTAATAATGCTTAAAATAAATAATGCTTCAAAAAGCGCCTGAAAAGTATTGCAAAAGTGCCTCAAAAGCGCTGCAAAAGTGCTCAGTGTTTTATGGGCACTTTTCAAGCACCTCAGTGTGAAAGGGCTCTAACAGTAAACCGCATGAACAGAAATGGAAGGATTGTACATCTAGATCCACACAGCAGTTCAGATTGCAAACTGGAACCAACAAGCTTTATGAAGTTTTCAGCTTCAAAAAAACATAGGCACCATTTCAATAAAAAAACACAAATGAATCCTTGCCACTTCTGCACCTATTACACAGTCCCTCTCTAACAGGTAAGTGGACCTCATGTTCAGCTCACCTAAACTAAATGCATGGAATTTACATGGCTGCCATTACAGTGTCTCTTTAAAGACATCGGTCGCGCACCTGTAGCTAGGGGGCAAGCACGCGCCACTAGTGGCGCGATCCCGCCCCCACTCGACAGCGGGGACTCTGATGCACGGGGCTGGCGGCTCTGATTGCCGCCGAGCACCCACGATTGTTCCCCACTTATAGAAAACACAGCTGACCGTTCTTCTCTCTGGAATGATCACAGAATGCCTGTGATCCTTCTATATAGGATCACAGGTCTCTGTGATCATTTCAAAAGCCCCACCCCCATAGAGTTAGAAACACTCCCATAGGCTTACATTTAATCCCTTGATCACCCACTGTGTTAACCCCTTTCCTGCCAGTGTCATTATTACAGTAACAGTGCATATTTTTAGCACTGATTACTGTAGTAATGTCACTGGTCCCCCCAAAAGTGTCAAAAATGTCAGTTAGGGGTCCGATCTGTCCGCCGGAATGTCGCAGTCCCACTAAGAAATCGCAGGTCGCCGCCATTACTAGTAAAAAAAAAAAAAAACAATCATAATGACACAAATCTTTCCCGTAGTTAGTAGACGCAATAACTTTTGCACAAACCAATCAAAATTTGCTTATTGCAATTTTTTTTACCAAAAATATGTAGCAGAAATCAAGTTAGCCTGAAATATAAAAAAATGTATTTTTTTTTTTTTTTTTGGGGAATGTTATATAGCAGAATGTGAAAAATATTGTTTTTTTTTCCAGAATTGTCGCTCTTTTTTTGTTTATAGCGCAAAAAATAAAAATCGCAGAGGTGATCAAAAGAAAGCTCTATTTAAGGGGAAAAAGGACATCAATTTTATTTTGGTACAGTGTTGCATGACAGTGCAATTGTCCGTTAAAGTAAAGCAGTGCCGAATCGCAAAAAATGGCCTGGTCATTAAGGGGGGCAAATCCTTCCGGTCCAGAAGTGGTTAAGCTCCATGTACACGGGACGTTGTTAAAAGTCCCTTTGAATGCTGGAATTTTTAGGATGTTTGAAACGTCCGTTCGGTCGCGTTTGTACCCGCGTTTAGCGGGCGTTTAGCGGCGTTTGCGTTTAGAAGCGTTCCTAGAGGTCAAAAAAATTATTCCCCTTTAAAATGGAAATACGCAAACGCTAAACGCGGGTCATCGCGTTCAGACGCGTTCGGACGCGTTCAGACGCATTCGGGCGCGTTTGTGCGTTTGAAACGCCGGGAAACACACATTCGAACGCAAATAATTGCGTTCTAAAAACAGTCCCTGAACGCAACTGCCTGCAAATGACTGTAAACGACCTGGTGTACATGGACAGATAAGATAAAATGTAGATGGGTTCAGGGGCTTCTGAAAAAAACGCCCAACTGCTCCTAAACGGCCATTTCCAGCGTCCCGTGTGGTTGTAAAGTCTTGTGGTTTTTTTTTTTAAATAACAAACATGTTATACTTACCTCCTCTTTGCAGTTGGTTTTGCACAGAGCAGCACAAATCCTCCTCTTCTGGGGACCCTCTTCACTGCTCCTGGCCCCTACCCCCTGACTAGTGCCCCGACAGAAAGCAGCTTGCTATGGGGGCACCCAAGCAGAGCAGCAGCTCTGTGTGTTCATTCAGACACAGAGCTGCCATTCGGCCCCACCCCCTCTCTCCTGGTTGGCTAACTGACTTTGATTGACAGCAACAGGAGCCAATGGAGCCGCTGCTGTCTCTCAGACAATCAGGAGGGAGAGTCCCAGATGGCTGAGAGACTCGTGGACATAGCTTGATAGAGATGGGGCTAAGATAAGTATTAGGGGGGGCTGAGGGGGGCTGCTACACACATAAAGCTTTTGATCTTAATGCATAGGATAAATTAATAAAAATCCTAACTAACAAGAATTCAACTACAGGTGAGTCTAATTATTCATTTAAGAGGTGTCCAGCAGATAGTTGATTATAAAAGGGCATTACTTAACATAGAAAACCCCTTCCCATTTCATGCTGTCAGCAATGGAACCACTTGGAAGAGTTGTGAATGTCACAGGGCCTGAGAAAGAAAAAAAATATTTACACAAGAAAGGTGAAAGCTACAAGAAGATCAGCAAAGCTTTACTTTTCAGGCAAAATACTGTAGCAAAAGTGATACAAAACTGAAACCATCTCACAGGGACATCCAGGCCATCCATGGAAGGTAACACCTCGGCAGGAGGGTCTTCTGATGAGAAGGGTTGAAGAAAATCACTATGGAAGTTCAGTGCATTTAAATAAGTAGAAAGCCAAACTGGAAATATTGTTTCCCTTGACACAATATGGCGTACACTGAAGAGGAATGGCATGCATGAGTGTTGTCCATGAAGAAAGTTTCTCCTAAAGCCCGTGCAAAAACAAGCCTGCCTAGAATTGTCCAAGGCCAATGTTGAAAAAGAAGAAGACTACTGGGACTCTGTACTTTTGAGTGATGAGACCAAGATAAATGTTTTTGGAAGTGATGCCTTTAAAACTGTATGGTGTCCCAAAGGTGAGGAGTACAAAGAAAAATGCATGGTGCCTACAGTAAAACATGGTGATGGCAGTGTCCTTCTGTGGGGCTGCAATAATGTTGCTGGTGTTGGGGAGCTGCATTTCATTGTAAGTATCATGAATTCAATGTACTGCTCTATATTATGACGAAGATGATCCACACGACCGCTGTTGCTCTGAAATTTTGCTTTTATTCATGAAACTACAGTGTACAGTACGCAGATACAGTCAATTGACACGTTTCAGCCTACACGGTTTAGTCATAACTACAAACATGAAAAATGACACATGAAAGCTTGAAATATATAGTGTCTAAAGTATCAAAGGCTCCACCTACTGATTGAATTAATTGATGGAAGTGATTGCAAAAAACTAAAACAGCTGATGCAATTTAAGAGGAGCCGATGTGAAATCAACTATACTTTACAGACATCATAAAAATATAATAAACAAAAAACATATAAGTGAAAATTGATAATAATAGTATGATTGGATGGCTGTATATTAAAAGGAGAGGTAAGGAGATAATATAATTATATACAGAGAGGAGGAATCCAGGAAGAGAGGCAACCTATTGTACATTTATGTCCAGATCCCATCTCATGTGTGTCCCCTGAGGATATATATGGTCATTAATCTAAAAATCCACTAGACCTCCCTTCCCTACATATTTATGGACCATTACTCTCAGATGGCCGACTATTGATCAGGCTCCTGTGAACTCCGTTGATGATGGACTATATGAATAGCAGCACTGAACTCTCGGTTTTCACTGCTCAATATTGAAAGAGAAGATGCTGCCATCACTCTGTGCCCTTGGTCGTTGTGGTCTTTTCCAACATGACAATGATTCAAAACACACATCAAGGACCACTGTTGCATTTCTGAGGAAGATCAGGGTGAAAGTGATTCAGTGGCCAAGTATATCTCCTGATCTGAACCCAATCGAACCCCTATGGAGAATTCTGAAGAGACAATTTAGAATTACTCTCCATCCAGCATCCAGGCTCTAAAAGACGTCATTCTTGAAGAATGGAAAAAGATAGATGTTGCAATATGTCGCCAACTTGTTCATTTCTTGCCATGAAGACTTGGTGCTGTCCTTACACATCATGGAGGTCATACAAATACTAGATGTGGTCGTTTTTGTTGTGGGAAGTATTCATTTTTGCATCAACTAATTTGAGTAAAACTGAAGATTTTGTAACCTAAGTTATATTATTAACCTTACTTTCATGTAATGAGCTAAACAAATGTTCTGTAAAATACAGTTTTGTTAAAATGTTGAAAATTGTTCTTGTGTTAATTGAGATATTGATTAAAATCTTACTTTTCTTACTTTTCAAAATGGGTGTACTAATTTATGCTGAGCACTGTATATACAGTTAGGTCCATATATATTTGGACACAGGCACAATTTTCATACTTTTGACTCTATATGCCACCAGAATAAAATTAATATAAAACAATCAGTGCAGGCTTTCAGCTTTAATTTAAAGGGTTGAACCTAAATATCAAGTACACATTTTAGGAACTGCAGCCATTTTTATACACAGCCCCCCTCCCCCCATTTTCAGGGGCTCAAATGCAATTGGACAAAGGAATATAATCATAAATAAAATGTTCATTTTTAATATTTTGTTGAGAATCCTTTACTGTCAATGACTGCCTGAAGTCTGGGACCCATGGACATTACCAAAGACTGGGTTTCCTCCTTTCTGATGCTTTGCCATGCTCTAACTGCAGCTGTCTTTAGTTGTTCTTTGTTGGTCTTTCTGCCTTTAGTTTTGTATTCAGTGAGTGAAATGCATGCTCAGTTGGGTTGAGATCAGGTAATTGACTCGGCCATTGCAGAATATTCCACTGCTTTTCCTTCAAAAGCTCCTGGGTTGCTTTCACAGTGTGTTTTGGATCATTGTACATATGTACTGTGAAGCGCCGTCCCATCAAATGCATTAGGGACAATCTGGGCTGACAGTATATCTCTAAACATCCAGGTGCTTCTGTCTTCTGTCACATCATCAATAAACACCAATGACCCAGTGCCACTGGAAGCCATGCATGCCCATGCCATCACACTGCCCCCACCAAGTTTTACAGATGAAGTTGTGTGCTTTGGATCATGAGCTGTTTCCAGCCTTCTCCATACTTTTTTCTTCCCATCATTCTGGTACAGATTAATATTTGTTTAATCCGTTTAAAGAATGCTTTTCCAGAACTGGTCTGGCCTTTTAGATGTTTTTTGGCAAAGTCTATTCTGGCTTTTCTTTTCTTCAGGCTTATGAATGGTTTGCACCTTGGGGTAAACCCTCTGTATTTGCTCTCGTGAAGTCTTCTCTTGATTGTAGACTTTGACAATGATACACCCACCTCCTGGAGAGTGTTCTTCACTTGTCTGGATGTTGTGAATGGGTTTTTTTTTACCATAGAGAGGATCCTGCCATCATCCACCACTGTTGTCTTCCATGGGCGTCCAGGCCTTTTTATGTTGCTGAGCTTATCAGTGTGTTCTTCTTTCCTCAGAATGCACCAAACTGTTAATTTGGCCATTCCTAATGTTGCTGCTATCTCTCTGATGGATTTGTTTCATTTTTGAAGCCTTACAATGGTCTGTTTCACTTGCACTGACAGCTCCTTTGAATGCATGCTGTAGGTTCCCAGCAATAGGTTCCAAATGCAAATACCACACTTAGAATCAACTCCAGACCTTCTACCTGCTTAATTGATGAAGAAATATGTATAACACAATAACACCATTTTCTATGTCAGATAAGACTAAAATTGAATTATTTTGCCTCAGCCCCAAACAATATGTCTGACGGAAATCCAATCCAAGTCACCATCCAAATAACACCATTCCTACAGTAAAGCACGGAGGTGGTAATATCCTGCTATGAGGGTGTTTCTGTGCAGCAGAGACTGGAGAACTTCTTAGGATAAAAAAATGTATGGGCAAAATACCATCACATTTTTGAGGAAAATCTGCTGCCCTCTGCCAGAAAGTTGTCAATAAGAAGAAGGTTTACTTTCTACAATGACAATGACCCAAAATCACACAGCAATAATGACCACACAGTAGTTAAAGGAGAAAAAGGTGAATGTTCTTGCATGGCTTAGTCAGAGTCCAGACTTAAAAATCATTGAAAATGTGTGGATTGGCTTGAAGACTTGGATGCTATGAGTTTCACCGAGTAAATACAGCTGGATAAAACAAACACTGTGTCTGTCTTAATTTCAGGCTACAAAGCAACAAAACGTGATCATTTTAAAGGGGGTGATTCTTTTCTATACCCTGTATATATTTGTGGTTACAGTTATGTTTAAACTTTCTATATATTATTACTTAGGCAAACAAATATCACTCTAATCATATAGTCAAATTTTTTTGCAAATTAGTGTTTAGAAAATTAATTTTTTATGTGACTGACTCGCTGTTCTCAACAGTTTTACTATCAGAGCAATATTGTAACTGATTTTATGTTTATAGGGCTAAGACCCTTCCATTTAGCAATCCTGAGCTGAGTGAAATCAATGCGTGAGCTGCAGTGAAAATGGTATGTAGGACTCCACAATGCATATAACTGACCAGAGGAGCTGTTTTTTATGAAAACGTGGAGTTACACTTTAAATAAGAGCCCCCTCCTATTTTGTGCTGTGCTTCTATGCAAGATCGTTTTAAGTGGGTAGCATCCTCAATGAGAGAGGAGAGATTTTAGCAGACAATAGCATATCAGGGTAATATAAATTGTCTCTAACCTGCAAAAGAAAGCCTTCTTTCCAAAAATAGACAGAGTTTCTTTATGCAGTGTAAAACTAGCCACTGTAATCTTCATTTGTTCGACAAATAAAATAAAAATAAAGGCCATCCAAAATCAATGGCTTTGCCCTTCCGATCTTGCCAAGGTTTACTGAGACAGTTCCTTTATTAACCTAGTCCAGACTCTAGCACCCCCTGCAAATCTGCATGACAAACCTATAGCCACCTTTGCTTTTCAGCTTCCTTTGAATTTTCCAGATTGTATGAGGGCCATCTCTCTCCCCTAACCTATTATTTTATTAGGTAACAATGTTTATGTCCTAGTCTTTGACCTGGATCAGAACCATCCACAGGAAAAGGCAGAGTAATATACACCACTCATCAATCTTTTAAGACCTGTGATCCCTTTATTTTTTGTTGCATCAAATATTAAGGTAAGTTTTCTATAATGT
This sequence comes from Pelophylax lessonae, assembly GCF_965119305.1. NCBI lineage: Eukaryota > Metazoa > Chordata > Amphibia > Anura > Ranidae > Pelophylax > Pelophylax lessonae. Next base: position 232,355,371 of record NC_138771.1, read on the forward strand.
ATTGAGTGCAGCAGAAGTGGATTTTTGGTAAATTATTCGACACACACAAATTTTATATTGTGTAACTAGTTGCCCCCACTGTATATTATTGTAATTATATTTTTGCTCAGATTAATTATTATTTATTTGTGGAAAGGCATAATTTTCAATTGCATTTTGAAACATATCTGCAGTTCACAACATAAGACATTGGAAAGAACAACTCAGGTGCAATGTTGAACAAGGTACAACAGGGTGTTAGGTCAAACCTAACATGCCATATTTTAGTTTTTGTCCTTCTGTCATTTTAAACATGCTTATTTCTCAGAACCCTGTTTATATCAAGTACTTCCTTCTACAGATCTAGTTTCATTTTCAGTCCCTTTTAGTACAGAACAGAATAGAAAGGAATAGAGGAAATTAATTAGCAGGTTACATTTATTTTTAAATCACACACACTTACAGCTCCTAATATTTAGATAAGGAAAGAGTGTTTATTGTGCTTCAAGATTTAATTTCTGTCAAGTCATTACAATATTTGCCCCATGAATAACTTTAGATTTGGGTTTCTTAGTGGTATTTTTATAGCTCAATTTAGTTCGATTGGTTTCAGAATATCATGAACCCAACCACAACCTGAGCCATAGTTAATTGGCTCATTTTTACGCTCATTTCTAGAGACAAACGTATATAAAATAGCTTAACTGGGTCAATTTTTCAGTTTGTATAATTCAGGCTTTTCTACTTCTTTAAAGTCTTTTGAGAATTCTAGAACTGATAGGGCTACAGTCTTGTACTATAAATGAAAAAGATATTAGCAGTCTTCATGAAACAAGCAACAAAACATAAGACCATCACTGACTATATACATGTACAAAGCAGTCAGTGAACTTTAATGAAAGTTTTAAACATAAAACAATTATTATCTATTAATGTGCATATTCCATATTTTCTAGGCAATACAACAACTATGAATCATATTTTGTCTGCACTGCAAATCGTAATGTGCAAATAATTTGTTAATATTGCACCATATTTTCACATCTATTGCCACAAAATGAATAGGAAGCTTATGTACCTATGCCCAGAGATGACTACAATTAAAGCTTACTATTTATAGTGAACCAAGTTAAAATTAAATTTGAGGAAGCAGACAAAATGTGTTCCTGCAATGAAATCCACAGGCCTCTTTTCATGAATATATAAATCTCTTATACGTATTAGAAATTAAGGCTTAAACACATAGACACGTGGAAAGTCAACGTTTTACTCTTTCAAAGATGAGAAAAGCTTATGTTAGTAGGTCAGAGCATAAAAACCGAATTGAAATTATTTTCACAGCATTTAATAAACACTGCGTGTAAAATCTTCCACTTTGTCTGTAGCGAACACTTTATTGCTATGGTTGCTGAAGATTTATTTCTGATTCCACCCAACTTCCATGAACACAATACTTTCAAAGCTTTGCTCTATGAGCAAACTACCATCAGAAAAAAATATGCAAAGACAAAATAGTCATTCAATGGTGCTTTATGGTTTCTATTTATTACAGCACCCATTTGTTAGTAGAAGTTCAAAGTCCCTGGAGAGTGCAGAATAAAGAAGTTTTGTCAGGCAAAACCTTTTCAAAGTTTACTCTTAGTAAAGTAGTGAAACTTTAAAATCCCTGCCAGGTATTTTTCCTCCTTTTTTTTGCAACTTGTGTACCATTGGGGAAATTTCCCTTAAGCTTCTGTTCCAGAGGTGCAACAAAAAGTGAGAGGAGTTTTTACTTTAGACTCCGAGGGTCTCAGAAATTAGATTTCCACATTGGAAGCTTTTTCCTTACCCCTTGTCCTGGGGACAGGTTAAAACATTTGGATTCTCCATTACTTTTTCTTTCAGTGAGAATCATCACAAGAACAAATAAATGTGTACATTTTTCCCAATGGAACATAGACAGCAGTGAAAGCCCAACAAGTTGGCTAAACCTTCCACACTCTATCCAAATCTAACAAAAAAAAAAGGTTTTACCTAGAGACACAGGTGAAAATAAAAAGTACCTGTATTACAGAGTCAAAGCCTGGTCTGGAGAGGAGACAGGACCTAGACCTAGACTATCTGGTCTTGATACACTCATTGCATTCCAGTTCTTATTTATATATTTACATGATAACCAAGCTGTATAAACATGCAGCTAATTTATGTCTTATTTTTTGTACTCACTGCACAATGCTGACTGACAATAAGACAGTACCTGGGAAACCTGCCTGACTCTAGACAGGATTTCAGTTATATGTTTGATAACCTTGTTGATGCCCAATGGCTATATGTTCTAGAGACTGACTGATAAAGTTGTACAGTATGTCCACCTGTGTTCAATATCTGAAGTTAAGGACCTAATTCTGCATTGATGTATATATCTTGAGCTAACTATTATAAACTCCCACTGTACCACATCCTCAATCATTTAGCAAAGCACAGTGTAGAAACAGACCCCACTTTAAAGAAACATTGTAGGGCAAACAGAAACCATTTTAAAACCAATACAATTTAATTACATCCTATTTAAAGGAATGTACACAATACTCATAAAAAACATTAAAAAGTACATGTATTGACACTTCCTGGAACGTGAGGTTTGATCCCTGCCACGTTAGTACTGAGTATTCAATGGTTTTTACAAACAAATCTGTGGGAATATTTGACAAGGCTTCTTTTCTGTTTCCCCATCAATGCATTTCACAGAGAACACCACTTTTGCAGGACAAGGCAGTGAAATTATGATACTCTAAATATCGATCAAGTGATTCATCATTTTTACCATCAGTTTTACATTCAAAACCCTTATATACTATACTATATGTAACATTACGTCCCTCCAGAACAGATGGTTATAACCACCTTAAATGGAGTGTCAACTACAAGTAAAAAACATAGAGCTCATTATTCACAAACTCTCTTAAATTATAAGAAAAACTAGATAGACTGTACTACCCCTTAATATACTGTATATATTCCAAGCAACCCACTCCTCCCAAGCGATGAACAAATATGAGGGAGGAAGAGGAGAAATAAAAAGGCTGGGGGTATACAATGGATGTCCGCCATAACAGATCTGTGTAGGCATAAGTGCCCATATATACAGACTATACAAAAATACCAACAAATAATATATAAACAGAGAGATGCATAGGAGAGATATGAAGATGGTCCCAGAGCTTAATCTTATCTGAAACCAACATGCTAGAAAACTCATGGGAATCGGATGATCTAATGTCATGAATCAAGCAAAAATCCTGAAAATCCAAAAGCTGAGCTATTAAGCCCTTAGGCTGAAGTGCCCAGGACTCTTCCACTGAGCTGGTGGAATGGGTGTGTAAAAGCACGGGAGGAGATTTGTCCTTGGAAGTGTAAGCTCTAGCAATGTGACATAGACATAATTACACAGTTACATCACATAATTACATAGTTGGTATGGTTGAATAAAGACACCTGTCCATACAGTTCAACTTGTGTGGGTTTGTGGGTGCATGTGTGTGTTTATGTCAATGCCATTTCCAATATCCCTGTATAGTGTGTTCACGTAAATGCTCATGTAAGCGTTTTTTTTTATATTATCAACACTCCCAGCAGACACCACTAACTGTGGAAGGGAGTTCCACATCCCTACCACTCTGACAGTAAAGAACCCCCCCTAGTTTAAGTTTAAACCACTTCTCGTCCAACTTCATTGAGTTGCAATGTGTCCTTTTAAGCGACCAGAGACTTATTCTCCTTTGCTAGAATCACCATTAGGATATTTGTATATCAATATCATATCCCTTCTAAAGTGTCTTTTATCCAGGGTGAATAAGTTTGACGCACATTCTGGTGACCGAACTTAGAGAATAACTGCAAGGAATATGTAAACTCATGCACTATTTGTACTCAGAGCAAGACTGCGAGGAGCAAAGCCTGGGGTCTGCTTAAACCCTTGCAAGTTCCTGACAAGCCATGAAGGATGATATCTATGCACTTTATAGTGGAACTTCCTGCATCCAAAGGGTGCACAGCTATTTTCGTAGTAGTGGATTAATTGTTCAAAATGGCTCACTTCATACATCTGAAAACACACCTTCTGCTATTGAAACTGTTTGAGTTTTGGTTAAAGGAATTGTGAGACTTCATGGGGGGCCTGCAAATATGGTTTAGAACATGGGGTGCAATTTACTTCCCTTGGTTGGAGGGCATTGTATGAGGTCTTGAAGATCGAATTGTCTCTGGCTTCTGCTTATCACCCACAAACCAATAGGCAAACAGAAAGGACAAACCAGACACTCAAGCAGTACATTTGATGTTTTACGTCTTTTGTCCAGGATGATTGGGTATGGCTGTTACCACTGGCAGAATTTGTCTACAATAATGCCAGCCATTTAGCTACAGGATAATCTCCATTCTTTGCCAATTATGGCTTTCATCCCTGCTTCCTACCTGACATTGTTCCAGAATCCACGGTTCCAGCTGTTCAGAGTACAATGGACTTCCTCCACCGCAATAATACGTTGCTGTAGGAAGCAGTGGCTAAAGCACAGGCACAGGTCCTGAACATAATTCCTGTGAGCCTGAGCTGAATGTCCATGCTAAGGGGACTATTCATACCTTCTTCCGTGCCCACACAGAGAAGGAAAGCCAGTTGGGTATCCAGAGGCTTCCCATAGGGAGGGGGCAAAGTCAGGAAGGCACTAGCCATAGTACAGATGAAGCCTCAAGACATACACGAGTGCTCTGCCTCCTGCTCATCTGCCTGATTCTACGTTGCTGACTTGTGCTTGTATTCTGGCCATACTCTGCCTTCCATTCATGCCTGTATCTTACCGTCTCTTGCTCACCTGGCTCATTTGACCTTGCGTCCAGTTATCTACCTGTCCTGCTCTGCATGCTACCTGGTCCCTGTGGGTCCTTCACCTGCTAATTTTCGCCAGTTCTTCTGCACCTGCTACTGCCAGCTGCCATTCAAGCACCTGCTGCCTGCCCAATCCTGGGTCTTCTGTCTCTGCTGCCATCTGCTCTTCTAGTGTTCTGATCCATCTCTGGCAACGTACCTGCTACCCACTGCCACGGCTGATGGGACATCTTACAGGCACTCGTACCTTGCCGCGTTCTTTTGCCCTCTGTCGCAACATCAGTGGTCTCAGACCCGGGGCTGTATGAGACTTATCCCTCTACACGTCAGGCTCTGCCACAAGGTACATGACAGAGGGTGCCCCTTCAAGAGGGCTTTGGAGAAGACTTGCTGCGCTTTATGACCCAGGTCTTTCCCAAAAAGTAAGGGCTGAATGTTGGTTTGGAAGTTGAAGCCTGGGTAGAGCAACTAGGTCCTCTACGCTTTTCAGAGGTAGAGGCTCCTGAGAAGGGGTGCTTGGGGGTCTTCCACTGTGGAACTAAAACCTTCACTCCTGTGACATCTTTTATGAATTGGTCAAACAGAAGTTAACCTTGAAAAGTCATGCCTGTGAGGCGACTCTTTTCGGCTTCAACTGTTCAAGCTTTTAGCCACTAGCTTCTGGGCATGTGAATGAAGATTAGGGCCATTCTGGAAATTAGTTTCATGACAAATTCTAGGACATCTACACAAAACAGTAGAGCAGAAGGTAATTGCTCTATTAAAGCATAGTCCTGGAAAACAGTAATGTTGGTTGTTCATTGCCCTAGTCCAGTTAGCTGCAGTTTGACATACTGAAATTGAAGAGCTGGTTGCAGGCCTGGGCCTGCCAAAATCCTTTAAAAGAGTTTTAAACTTTCTATCTGAAGAACGTTTGAATGAAGGGACATCTTCAATAGATATTGCGAAATTACAAAAGATGTGGTACTGCCAAAGAGTTCACAACAGGAAAGGAAAATATATTTTAGATGTCCCAATTATATTGTAAAGTCCAAAAAAAGCAGCCGCTGAATGAAAGTTCACTCCAAAGTAAGCCAATAGATGATAGACATTTGCCACTCAAGGGGTTAATGCTTCCTGCTGCACCTCAGGATCATTGAAAATACAACAGCATCAGGCACCATGAAAGAAAACAGCAAGGGTGCATGGACGCATTGGTATCATGCACTCAAACTATCCACTTACAGGTAAAAGGTAAAATAGCAAGGATCAGCGGAGGTGCTGGGGACCACACACAGATACCAGCTAAGCAACACTGAAGGATAAAAAATAGGAGCTACAACCACCAGCCTAACACATACACAGCGCTGTCCTTCTCAGTATACTGGATTATCTGGACACCTCTTCCACAAAACAGGGAAGATGGGCAGGATCAATATTACAAACAAATAAAAGGCACAGCACAATTTTTTCTCACAGTGAGCTTTTGTAATGGCACTTTTGTACAATCGAATTGTAGTATGTAAGGCCACCCTTAGAAACACTTCTTTTTTTATTTCACATTGTGACTATTGTAAGATCTAATCAGTCAAGGCAGATCTAATTAGTCAAGCTGTTTTATCCTCCAGTGATGATTATTCATTAAGTTAATTAGGAGCAACCAATAGAAACTGTAGCAGTGGTATATAGTTTACTCCACATGGCAGACAGGTTTGATAAAGGGGCATAAAGCCTACAAACATACTGCCCTTCATGTTCCTGCCCACCTCCCCCACACATTCTGTGTGAGAATTGTCCAGTTTGTACAGTATACTCAGAAGGACAGCGTTGTGTGTGTCAAGCTGTTGTTTTCAGCTCCTGTTTTTCCCACCCACTGAGTGTTTCCTGGCTGGTATCTGTGTAAGGTCTCCAGCAGTTCCACGTGCTGATCTATGCTATTTTAATTGTATTTTTACTGATTAAAAAGTGCAAGATAATAATGCATCCATTGTCCCGTGCTGTGTTCTTTCAACAGATACAGTGAGATGTTTGTTTAAGATTGAGATGGCAAGATCTATAGGAACAGACCACTGTTTACTAAATTTTTTTTACTGGATAGAATTCGGAAAAGATTCTGGGAGGAGTAAAATTTATTTCTGGAGAAGTCTATTTGTCTTAGATTGAACATTCTATCTGTTCATGAACAGGGAATGTCTTTGAGAGTTTTACAAGCCCCTTTTTGCCCAGATGGAGAAGAGTTAAGCTGCACAATGCCAAGGATTATATCGCCAATGTCAATGCCAATATCGTGGATTGCAACAGTGAACTTTTGCGCAATAGCAAGAATGTTGTGTGAAGCTCCCTTTTCAAAATTGCGGCAGTTTGAAGAAGAAAAATCTTCCACGGCTTTTTCTAATACTGCCTCAAGATCCTATACATTCCCTTCTGTATCTGCCTCATCTATGGATTGCTACTCACGTAGTAAAATGGTAGTAAAAGAAGAGGCATGGCTTTTTGAGACCTGGGCAAAATTGGCATTATTAACCACTTTACCACCGGAGGATTTTGCTGTCTTCCGTCCAGGCCACTTTTTGCGATTCGGTGCTGTGCGACTTCAACTGACAATTGCGCGGTCGTGCGACGCCGTACCCAAACGAAATTTACGTCCTTTTTTTCCCACAAACAGAGCTTTCTTTTGGTGGTATTTGATCACCTGTGCGATTTTTACTTTTTGCGCTATAAACAAAAAAATAGCGTTTATTTTGAAAAAATAACAATATTTTTAACATTTTTTTATATGAAATTCCCCCCAAAAAAGATGTAAAAACCAATTTTTTAAAAAATTTTTGGCCAATTTGTTTTCTGCTACCTATGTTTGGTAAAAAAAATCGCAATAAGCGTATTTTGATTGGTTTGCGCAAAAGTTATTGCGTTTACTAACAAAGGGAAAGATTTCTGTCATTTTTGGTGGTTTTTTTTTAACGCGTAATGGCGGCGATCTGCGATTTTTTTTGTGGGACTGCGACATTGCGGCGGACAGATCGGACCCTTGACTGACATTTTTGACACTTTTGGGGGTACCAGTGACATTACTGCAGTAATCAGTGCTATATATATGCACTGTTACTGTAAAAATGACACTGGCAGGGAAGGGGTTAATTTTATTGGAGAGGGAGGGGTTAATGTATGCCTGGTGCTTACTGACGTGTAGGGGGGGAGGTGACTGAGTGAGTCATGGACAGATCGGATGTCCAGCTATGCTGAACAGTCCGATCTGTCACTCCCTGTCACTATGGAGATCCGCACGCTTGTGTTTACACAGGCGGGCGGATCTCCACACTAGATCCCCGGCGATCGGGGCAGAGCAGCGGCGATCGCCGCTGCTCCTCCCCTGGCCCGACTCCCGCTGTGAATGAAAACAGCGGGAGCGAGCCTCCGGCGGCGCGCAAGCGCCGCCCAGAAGGGGGAGTGTCTGACGACGTTAATACTACGTCGTCAGACGATAACGAACCACTTTGCCGCAGTAGTATTACCGTACTCAGACGGCAAGTGGTTAAAGCTGTTATTAGTCGGAGGAATTGTGATCTACTGTAGATGCAGAAAATTCTTCTTTCGTTGAATGCCTGAAATAGATCTAGAATCATATACTGAGACTGGAGACGGCTCCTGCTTCAGTGCAAGGGGTGCATCATCATTCTGAGACTGAAAACTGTGTAGGCCTTTGAGGGACCAAAAGCTCACCTGCAGGTTTGCAATGACTCCCTTTCACCTGGTCTCCACCATAGCTGCACATGGGTATTCCCCTGTGTGGTACTCACTCTGGACCTGAATAGCACCCTGTGACTTTATACACTTGTTGACAAAGTGAGCGCCAATGCAGGGTCCAGAGCCCGGAGCAAAATTAAAGGCCATACCACAGTGTAGGGTCTGGGTATTGCACCCATAGTTTACCGATGTTGTGCCAATTCGAATACACTGCTTTTTTTGCGGTTTTAGATGAGAGTGAGGAGTTGATTTAAGAATAAATAATGAAGGAAAATAAATATTAAACTAGTTAAGCTAACGGTGATTCTCCATGAAGGAGGAGAGGTCCATCACCTTAGGATACTAGCACAAAACTAAGGATTCATAAAATGGTATAGGGTTATAGGGGAGGTGCCCTAGGATGTGTCATTGAAAGCTTGCCAGTGTCCAATCACCTCAAAGTAAAATACTATAACCCAGGATCTATGAACACATAGTCTGTACTGTATGATTAAGATAAAGGCATTTTAACAGCATTTTTATTTTGTTTGTAAATGTGAGCTTTTACTAGAAACAATGTTCTGCTGCTCAAAGGTGAGCAGGAAAGGCTGTAATCCAAGTAATGTGATCTGTAGGGTGGGGTGCATGTCCTGCCACTAGTGACTAGTTTACCAGTGATACTGGTTTGTACCAGAGCTCCAGAACATGGAAAAAGTTTCGGACCCAAACCGCAAACCCTGTTAAAGTCTATGGGATCAAAAGTCCCCATTTTGAAGGTTTATATGCAAGTTATTGCCATTAAAAAGGGTGTGGGGGCCCCAGATACTTCCCTGGGGGACATGTATCAATGCAATTTTTTATATATATATATATATATATATATATATATATATATATATATATATATATATAGGAGCAGTGATTGTAACAATAAAAAATTCCTTTAAATATAGTGCCTGGGGGGTCCCCTTAGTCTGCCTGTAAATTGGCGCATCTGTACCGTGTATAGATCCTGCTGTAGCAAAACTGACATAAATAAATATAAGAAAATTGACATTTAAATTGATTTTCCTGACTGCAAGCCATTGCCAGCAATAAAAAAATGTAAAAAAAAGGTAAATACGTGAGGTTTCAACTTTATGAGACAGAAATGTGGATTTTGTGTTCCTTTCTAAATTAGTTTTACTTTCTAATGGAAACTTACCTAATGCCCTGCCAGCTGCAAATCTACTGACATCAGTAAGGGCATTATCACTGGCTGTGAGATGATACTGGGCAGAGCTTAGCTATTAATTTAAACTAAATTTGAGAGAGGTATAGTCCGATATGGCGCAATGATAATTATCCCGAGCTTGCCCAGTTAGTGCATGTTGCTCGGTGAAAGATGCAAGGGATAGATAAAATGTCCCAGATCTTTAGGGATGAAGTTCTGCTACATTTTGTCCCTTTGCAGGCCACATACTCATTACCTGACCATATGCATATTTACTGTATGCAATTGTGGCATGCAGTCAGGGCACAAGGGGACGTGCGAGAATGGCATCTATATTCCACCCATATTTTTCATCTGATTCAATTGCTGAAAGCTCTAAAGGCTTTATTTCAAAATCCTATATGTTACTGTCTGAATCCTAGCAAGGGCTATCCTAGCAAGGCAGCGTCTCACTGGGAAAGGGACCTGGGACCAATGACGGGTGACCAATGGGAGAAGGCATATCAGGCTGTGTTAATCTGCTCTTTAAATGTGGCCCTGAAGCTCTCTCAATTATATATTCTCCTACGATCTCATTACACTCCCCTAAGGCTTTACAAGATGGTATATGGCATGAAACCTAATTGCCATAAGTGTAAATGGGACCACGGTGATTTAATCCATCTACTATGGCATTGCTCTAAACTACATCTACAGTGCTCAAAAAAATTATAGGAACACTTTTTAATTAGATTATAGTCAATTAAACTCCTTGAATATTTTCCTGGTCAGTTAAGTAGCAGAGGGGGTTGTCAATCAGCTTCAGCTGCTTTGGTGTTATTGAAATTAACAACATGTGCACTAGATAGGCAACAGTGAAATTACCTCCAAAACAGGAATGGTTTTACAGGTGGAGTCCACTAACATCTTTCCCTACTTATATGTTTTTCACTAGTTCTGCATTTGGCTAGGGTCAGTGTCACTACTGGTAGCATGAGGCAATACCTGGACCCTTAGAGGTTGCACAGGCAGTTCAACTCCTCAAGGATGGCACATTAATACGTGTCATTGCCAGGAGATTTGCTGTGTCTCCCAGTCTCAAGAGCATAAAGGAGATTCCAGGAGGCAGGCACTTACTCTAGGAAAGCTGGACGGGGCTTTAGAAGGTCCTTAACCCATCAGCAGGATGGCTATCTGCTCCTTTGTCCAAGGAGGAACAGGATTAGCACTGCCAGAACCCTACAAAATGACCTTCAGCAGGCCACTGGTGTGAATGTCTCTGACCAAACAATCAGAAACAGATTTCATGAGGGTGGCCTGAGGGCCCGACATCCTCTAGTGGGCCCTGTGCTCACCGCCCGGCACCATGGAGCTCGATTGGCATTTGCCATTGAACACAAGAGTTGGCAGGTCCTCCACTGGCACCCTGTGCTTTTCGCAGTTGGGAGCAGGTTCACCCTGAGCACATGTGACAGCCATGAAAGGGTCTGGAGAAGCCGTGGAGAAAGTTATGCTGCCTGTAACATCATTAAGCATGACCGGTTTGGTGGTCGGTCAGTGATGGTCTGGGGAGGCACATCCATGGAGGGACACACAGACCTCTACAGGCTAGACAATAGCATCCTGACTGCCATTAGGTATTGGGATGAAATATTTGGACCCATTGTCAGACCCTACACCCTACAGTGGGTCCTGGATTTCTCCTGGTGCATGACAATGCCCGTCTCCATGTGGCGAGAGTATGCAGCCAGCTCCTGGAGGATGAAAGAATTGTTACCACTGAATGCCCCCCACACAAGCCTGACCTAAATCTAATAGAACACCTCTTGGACATTATGTTTCGGTCCATCCGACGCCGCCAGGTTGCACCTCAGTCTGTACAGGAGCTCAGTGATGCCCTGATCCAAATCTGCGGGGAAATACCCCAGGACACCATCCATCGTCTCATTAGGAGCATGCCCCAACATTGCCAGGCATGCATACAAGCACGTACAGACCATACAAACTACTGAGTACCATTTTGAGTTGCTGCAATTAAATTTCAGCAAAATGGACTAGCCTGCTGCATAATTTTTTCACTTTTTTTCGGGGTGTCTTTGACTTCAGCCCTCTGTAGGTTGATCATTTTCATTTCCATCAAATGATGTGGCATCCTTTCCTCCCTAACACATTACCCAGTCCATATCAGTATAGATATCCAGCATGACATTTTTTCTGTATTGAGTGTTTATGTGTTTTCAAAGTGTTCCTTTAATTTTTTTTGCGCATTGTATATTGGAGGCAGATTATATACACATTGAATATGGTATTTAGGTTAAAAATCCCATTAGAAAACGCTGTCTTCACAATGTTATAGACTCAGATATCATTGAGGATGAACATCCTAGAATAGCGGTAGGAAGGGCCCTATTTCAGGCATGTAGGTTACTATTAGTGACGTGGAAGTCCTCAGATCCCCCTACACATAAGTCCTGGGTGTCCTCTGTGGGCAAGGTTTTGCTTCTGGAAAACAATATTTTAAGATGTCTGGGTTGCCACAGCAAGTTTGAAAAGTTGTGGAGACTATGGTTGGACTCCCGAGTCTCTGCCCACGGGAACTGGTATACCAGAGACTATTTTGCTGTCTGCATAGACCATACTATTCTGATATTTGCTTGATTTGTATGAATATTTGCGACCCTGATTAGCTCTTGGGGGGGGGGGGTAGTGTCATGGTGGGGATGTCCCTGCATAGCTTTTGCTAGGTGTATGTGGATACGAACACCAGTATTTTGCAATGTATCTGTGATCAATGTTCTTGGATTTTTAAGTTACTGTATCCTTTATTGTATTGTCTGTTATATTGGACTGGTATGATGCCTGTTTATTACAATAAACCTTTTCCTGATTAAAAAAAAATTTGAGAGAGGCACAGGTTTTTTTTAGGATAATAAAGATAATAGCAGATATAGTATAGTGTGGGCACCTGCTTATAGACACATTTTAAAACAAATAAAATAGACTGCAGGTTCTCTTTAAAGAAAATGTAACTTTTTCCCACAGTTTTAGATATATTTTTGAAATTTGATCAGTTAAAAGTAATCATGTTTACTGTGCTGATTTGCAGTCTGGAATATACAAATGTTATACAACAACCCCAATTTAATCGAAATGCATTATTTATAAATATGTTGCTGTTTGCAGCAGGGTGTCTGGTGCGTCCCTGTTCACCGTTTCAGGTCCAAATTCTTGCCTGAATTTGAACCTGAAATTGAGTCAAAGTCACAAAGGACTCTTCTGCAGTGTACTCCGCAGCAGTTCCAGAGCTGTGTGAACTGGCTCCATTGAGAGCAAGTCACACTCTCCTGTCATGCGAATTGGATGCGGGAAAAACCTGCATTCAATTTGCATAAGTGTGAACCCAGCCTGTTTTATTATTATTTAAAATGTTGTTATAAGGGTAAACATTTTTTGGACTTCTTTCAAACACCAGTAACTTGCTGACAAGTTAGCTGCCACATAATATCCAACTCCCTTCACACTAAATTTGAATGGACCTTTTCTAGATTCTCAATTTTATTAATTATCAGGTAACATTTTAAGGAAAGAAATTCCCCATCAATCTTGTACCAGGATTTTCCAGATCAAGTGTCACACAATGTATCCAATCTCATAGAGATTTCTTAAAGCAGGGGTCTTCAAACTTTCTAAACAAAGGGCAAGTTTAATGTCCTTCAAACTTCAGGGGGCCGGACTATGGCCAGAGGGAGTAGAAAATGTCCTGGTGTCAGTGGGAGTAAACGGTTCCTCATTGTTGGTATCAGTGGGGGGGGGGGGGTGGAGTGCCCATCTTTGGCATCAGTGGGAGGAATAGTAGCCCATTGTTGGTGTCAATGGGAGGAATAGTGGTCCATCATTGGTGTCAGTGGGAGATATAGTGCCCCATCGTTGGTGTCAGTGGGAGGAATAGTGTCTTATCGTTGGTATCAGTGGGAGGAATAGTGCCCCATCATTGGTGTCAGTGGGAGGAATAGTGCCCCATCGTTGGTGTCAGTGGGAGGAATAGTGCCTCATTGTTGATGTTAGTGGGAGGAATAGTGCCCCATCGTTGGTGTCAGTAGAATGAATAGTGCCTCATCGTTGGTGTCAGTGGAAGGAATAGTGCCTCATCATTGGTGACAGTGGGAGGAATAGTGCCCCATCGTTGGTGTCAGTGGAAGGAATAGTACCTCATCATTGGTGTCAGTGAGAGGAATAGTGACCCATCATTGGTGCCAGAAGGAGAAATAGAGTGGCAGGAACTATGGCCCACTTTTGCTGACAGTGGAGAAGGGGAGGGGGGAATAGTGCACCAATGACCAGACAAAAGCAAGCAGGGGGCCACATATGGCACCCGGGCTGCAGTTTGGTGACCACTGCCTTACAGTGACTCGGAAATGGAAAAAACAACTCTCCATTTCCCATTGTCATACTTAGTTATTTTATTCATCAGATAAGAATATTGTCACTCAATAGAAGTTTAGCCATGTAATGTAACAATAGATATAAACACATGATTGAATCAGCTACAGAATGAAATGCTGTGTTTTAGAATTGTCAGTTTGGCGTCTTCTTTTCAATATGGTGTCTGTTCACAACCCGAAATTCCAGTACTATAAACAACATGAAGCAGATTTGTGTAAAGGAATCAGCAACATATATTCTTAATGATTCATTGACCTGATCAGTAGTTACAAATATTTCTTGAGGCTTTTGTCAAGACAAAAAGCTTTCTCTATTTACTAAACATGTTTAGTGCATTTAATCTTTTTTCCATTGAAGCCACAACATTTTGTCGTAAGATTATAAATCAATTGGCAGGTAAAGATTTCACACACATTTATTTCAACAGTTTATTTAGCTATGTGCCTGCAGTGCAGCTAAAACGATTTATTAAAAACAATATACCAGAAATGTAATGTTTGGCGCTTGTTAATAGGACTTTATTTACTATTATGAGACTCATATTTTAGCAGCCATGAATACACATCGAGAAAATACCTATTAGCTCACAGCCTTTCTTAAAGCTTAAATATATTATGCTTAGAAAAAGACATAATATGACATTTAAACAGCACAGTTGGATAATTACTGAATTGGATCCATATATTTTAAATAAAAAAAAACACATTTCTTGTGGGTTTAGTTGTAACCCCTTATTTATATTATAAAAAATGCAACTTAATTATCTAATAATGCCAAAATGTTATAACTTTTTTTTCATGTTTGCACCAAAACCAACTTATTTCTACATTGCACTGTTTCTTAAGTGTGACCTCTTTTTATTATTATTGTTCTTTTTGCTTTAACTCTCCTAATTTTTATTTTTTTATCGCTGGGGTCATTTCTACTAATTATAGCCACCTTACACATAACTACAAAATCATCCTCCCCCCAGGGGTTTTAATTTTTAAAGGATAGATTACATTTTTAGGAAATGGAGAGGTCATTGTAGCCGTATTAGTGCACTTGCGAAAGAGACAATTGAGTACTATCCGTGATACTTCTTTTATTTGCACTAACATACAATTTTTCAGGACAGATTCTTATCATCCTCACCAAACCACCAATACAGTGCTAAGGATGTTACACAGCTCATCGAATTCATTCTTACACACAACTACTTCACCTTCAATAATGACATCTATCTCCAGTGTATGCCAGAGATGTATAGTAACTAAGTAGAACTACTTCACTACTGTACTTAAGTACCGAAAGGCGGTATCTGTACTTTCCTGGAGTAGAATTTTTTTCTCCTACTTCCACTTTTACTTCACTACATTTTTTCGATTATTTCAATACTTCTACTCCAATATTTTTTTTTGTGCTGCATAGTTACTCGTTACTATTATAAAAAATACCACTGCCAGAACAGTAGATGGCAGGTTTCACGAAGCTCAAAACGTGTATTATCAGCGCATAAGAAAATAAATGCTACTGTATGTATAAATAAAAGCTGCATTTGAAATAATAAAAAACAATATGACGTTCAAACTTTTGACGTCTTTCTTTAATAACTACATAACACAGTACTTGTACTTTTACTTTCAGTACTTGAGTAGCAAAATTTAAAAAAAAAACTACTTACAATACTTAAGTACAAAAAATGTTGAATACTTTAGTACTTCTACTCAAGTCACTTTTTGATTGAGCACTTCCACTTCTACTCAAGTCACTTTTTGATCGAGCACTTGTACTTTTACTCAAGTATGGGTTTCGAGTACATTATACAACTCTGGTGTATGGGTACTGCTATGGGAAGTAAAATGGCACCCCAGTATGCAAACTTATTTATGGCTGATTTGGAGGATAAATTCCCGAACAGCATACAACATAAGCCATACAGATATTTAAAATATTTTTAACATTTTTTTTATATGAAATTCCCCCCCCCCAAAAAAATGTAAAAATCTAAATTTTTTAAAATTTTTGGCCAATTTGTTTTCTGCTACCTATGTTTGGTAGAAAAAATCACAATAAGCGTATTTTGATTGGTTTGCGCAAAAGTTATTGCGTTTACTAACTAAGGGAAAGATTTCTGTAATTTTTGGTGTTTTTTTTTACGCGTAATGGCGGCGATCTGCGATTTTTTTTGCGGGACTGCGACATTGCTGCGGACAAATCGGACCCCTGACTGACATTTTTGACACTTTTGGGGGTACCAGTGACATTACTACAGTAATCAGTGCTATACATATGCACTGTTACTGTAAAAATGACACTGGCAGGGAAGGGGTTAACTCTATTGGAGAGGGAGGGGTTAATGTATGCCTGGTGCTTACTAACGTGTGTGGGGGGAGGTGACTGAGTGACACAGGGACAGATCGCATGTTCAGCTACGCTGAACACTGCAATCTGTCACTACTTGTCACTTAGGAGATCCGCCCGCTTTGTTTACACAAGCGGGCGGATCTCCAAACTCGATTCCCCGACGATCGGGGAAGAGCAGCAGCGATCGCCGCCGCTCCTCCCCTGGCCCGACCCCTGTTGTGACTGAAAACAGCGGGAGCGTGCCTCCGGTGGCGCTCGAGCGCCGCCTACAGTGGGAGGAGTCCAGCGACGTAGGTCTACGTCGCTGGGCGGAATCGAGCCACTTTGCCGCAGTACAGTCCCAGTGACTGGTCGGAAGTGGTTAATTGCAATTCAATAAAAA
The DNA here is from genome assembly GCF_965119305.1 of Pelophylax lessonae. Taxonomy (NCBI): domain Eukaryota; kingdom Metazoa; phylum Chordata; class Amphibia; order Anura; family Ranidae; genus Pelophylax; species Pelophylax lessonae. Next base: position 232,372,279 of record NC_138771.1, read on the forward strand.
ACCTGTTTGATTAAAAAAAAAAAAAAGAGGGTCTGTAACCCAAAGATTATCTTTTCATTTCGACTCTGTATCTGGGGCTCTTCATTCTGTATTTCTTCTAAACAGTTTTTTTCCATTTGCACAATTACAATTTGAGACTAATAATGTGCCATCGATTCTGGTCTTGCTAGGCTTCATGAAAAACATACAGCCCTTTAAACTCCCGTTTGCTTTACAATTGGGCTTTACATTTGCATGCTATGCAGTGGAGTCTGAAGTCTGCTCCACTTGAACCGACCTCCTAGGTTCTTATACAGTCCTGCGGCAAATGTTTTTGCCATAGTCTGATGCAGTGCCTCTGTAAAAACTTAACACCACAAGTCTGTAAAACTCGTAGAGTTGGGCAGCTGGGAGGACAGTAAGCAAAACTCCAGGGATATTTAAAAAAAACACCCTGTGGCTCTCTCTGCACTGCAATAGAAAAAAAAGCTTCTTTTCCTCTAGGGTAACATTAAAAAGCAAATTCTACTGTCGAAGCTGCTTTAGGGAACTGGTCACAGAGAGGAGAAGCCTGGAGGAGTGAGGGATTAAGTAACTGCTTTTTAATGGCAGCTTAGACAAAAAAAAAAAAAAAAAAACAAGAATTTAACCCTTGCAGTGCAGAAGGCGCCCATACTGCAAGGGCAATTTTTATATGTGCCTGGATTTCACCTGCATGTTCTAAGCAGAGGAATTGGGCTGTTGCCAATGATCTTAGTTCTCAAACTGTAAAGTGGAAACCAATTAGAGTGCTTTCCAATCAAGTTATTATCATAACAACCAATCATTGTGAACACTGTCTATGCTTTTTATGTTAAATTACTTTGTAAAACACTGAGTTGTTTGTTTTCACTTCCATTTTTTCTAGATTTCAGGCATCATTAGGTAAGTGGGTTACATGAAGAGGGTTAAAATTAGATTAATTAGGTAGAGACTTTGATTTTTATTAGGGTTAGGTAATATTTTTGATTGGGGCTAAGTAATTATTGGTTGTATAGTTGTTAATTGCTAAATCATTTTTATTGAATTATCCATGTTAATAAGATTAACCAACCAATTAATTTGGAAGGTTTTCTGGTATCTTAATGTGTTTGATTAATTGATTAGTAGGTTTGCAGGGATAAGGATTTAACTCACTTGAATGACAGATGTAACTATTTTTTTTTTTTCTTGTTAAATAGTTTTTATTAAGATTATTTCAAATAGTAACAAACAGGGAAAGTAAATCATAATAATAACAGAGGAAGGAAATCATAATAATAACAGAGGAAAGCAAACTCATAAAACATTGATATTATGGCCAGTAGCACATAGGTGCAGTTATGTAATCTAACTTCATGCCCATGTAGATAAGCCATTACAGCATTAAGCAATCTAAATATACGAATAGCATTAATACTTATAAGATGGGGTCGCTGATGGCCATTCTCTAATAGGGCCACCCCAACCCCCCTGAACACCCCAAATGGGTACACACTGTGTCCAGTTGGGGGGAAGGGGGTAGACCCTCCGACAGCTAAACATCCGTGGACCACCATATATTAGACTGACATTTACAGTAACTATTTTTTTATGTCTCTTAAAATATTAGGAAGCAGACACACCAAATGCACAAATAAGGTTTTTACTAAAATCTGGATGAAGAAGATTGCATGTAATAGAAATTAAGTAAGGTATTAACCACTTCAATACCAGTCACTTTCACCCCCTGCCTGCCCAGGTAATTTTTCAGCTTTCAGCGCAGTCGCATTTTGAATGACAAATACGTGGTCATGCAACACTGACCCATATGAATATTTTATCAATTGTTTTCACACAAGAAGAGCTAATCACCACTGGGTTTTTTTATTTTTTGCTAAATAAACTAAAAAAGTCCAACTTTTTTTTTTTTATATGTGTTTTTCTTCCTTTGTTATAAAATTTTGCAAATAAATAATCTTTCTTCATAAATGTATGCCAAAATGTATTCTGCTACATTTCTTTTGTCAAAATAACTCAAATCAGTGTTCATTATTTAGTCTGTAGGAACGTTATAGAGTCCACAAGCTATGGTATATATATCTAATAATGGATCAATCCTGATCTAAGGACAGCCTTTCTTATTTCTTGAGACCCAAAAATGCCAGGACAGTACAAATATCCCCCCAAATTACCCCTTTTTGGAAAGTAGACAGTCCAAGGTATTTAGAGGCATGGCAAGTTTTTTGAAGTTGTCATTTTTTTAACATTTTTTTGGAAAATTAAGAAATTTGAAAAAAAAAAAATGTTTTTGTTTACACACTGTCACCAGTACAGTATCATATAATGGGTGTGACAGTGATCACACACATACTGACTTGTGACCGTATGCATAAAAAAAAAAAAAAAGAAAATTAATACTTTTTTTCTATTTTTTTTTTATTCTCTTTTTTTCTCCTTTTTTATTATCTTTTTTTTTTTCCTCCTTTTACCATTTTTTTTAAAACACTGTGACCAGAGCAATACCAAAGTAACACTGTACTACTCGGGGGAAGTGATCAAGATTTTTTTTTTGTTTGCTATGATTGCTAAAACCAGTGAATTTATTTGGTATTTATTTGGTATAAGCTACAAATTTACTGAATGAAACTGATTCATACAGTGTGTTTTGTTGTGATTAGCTGCGATTGGCCCTGTCTGTACCATTGGATCAATATGTCCAATCACAGCTAGCAACACTATTGTACACAATGGAAAGCATTACAGAAAGCCATTCATTGTTTACAATTGTCATGCGATCTGCTGTGATTGGCAGGCTGGTACAGTGATCAGTCATAAGTTGTGTCCGGCAGAAGCAGCCAGTTACAGATCGTGCCGGGGCCGCGCAAGAAGCACGTTCTGGGAGGACATCATATGACCTCCACCTGAAATTATGAAAGTGGTTAAAGTAATAAAGTGAAGTGACTTTCTGACTTTTGCAAATATCTCTAGTGAGTGGTATGGAACTCCAAAGCCTTAAAAAAGTGGTATGCATAACTTGCCTTTTACTATATTTAATTAATGCTGTGAAGAGTGGAACAGTAATGAGTATAAAATGTACAGCACAATTTATTTAACTTTGTGATATGCATATGTAACTTTTTTACATTTTGCTTGTACCTGATTGGATGAGAGAAGTCAGCAGAGTTTCACCTCATTCACTAGGCACTGGGACAAATGCCCTTCGCAAAGTAAACCGTCTATTTGCTTAACATCGACCTCATAATGTCAAGGATGTACAACAGGTTAAACCTCTAAATTTACAAAAAAAAATGCTTAATATTTTTGACACTGCTCATTGGGAAAGTGGATTGCAAAAGGCAGACATACCAAGGACTGACATAATGCCTTTCCTTTGTGCATATTTTTTTCTTCTCAGTGAGCCAACATGATGATGAGGTCATTGTCACGTACCTTGCTAAAGAGCCAGAGGAAGGCAGAGGAAGGCCTGTTGTACAGCTCCAGCTGGAGGGCCACTGATGGTGAGACACTAACTGCTAGAGCACAGCGAGGTAAGAGCTCCTGTTATTAGTCCAGTAGTCTGCGTTGGAAGTATCCGATGGTTCACGGGAAGGGAGCCAGGAGCAGCTGTCAACAGGCAGATGAGGCAGCAGGCAGATGTGACAGCAGAATGGCTGGATGCAGGCAGACTGGCTCGGAGCGTGGCTGGTGACAGACAGTGGGCGCTGAGCAGGAAGCAGGAGCCTGAAGATGATGAGCTGGACTGAAGAGCTGTAGTAGGCTTTGAAGAGGTGGATGCAGGGTCAGATAAGACAGGTCAGTAATGGGCAGGCAGATCAGGCATAGACGGCAGACAGCAGAATAGGCAGGTCGCAAGCAATGTCCGCAATGGGGGAAGGATCAAACAGGAGCAGCAGGCAGAATCCGAGGTCAAGCCAGGGGTCAGGGCAGGTAGCAGATAGGGATAGTCAGGAGAAAGCAGGGTCAAGATCAAAGAATCAGGAACACACACAGAATGCTGTAGATCAAATAGCAATTAGCCAATGCAGAAGCTTTATCTAAGTCGGCCGTTTGGCGCCAGTATTGGTGACAGACGCACTCTCACGAATGTGCGTTTGCACGTCTGTGCACATCTGCTTGGCACATTTTCAATCAGCTCATTCACATACATGTGCGCCTCAAAACTGCCTCTGCACTATGGCGGAGCCTTTCCTGACACTCACCCTGATTTTTCAAGCAGTCACTCAAAGTGGATTTAATCTAGAGGACCAGTGGTGGGTGAAACCTCCATCTCAAACAAGGAATCATTAATACCTATCCCATGCTACCTTTAGTGGCAGAATCCTCAGGATGGTAAGCACATACTAGAGGTGGCAAAGAGCTTTGATGAAGAGCATACATTTGCAAAGGGAGGATTAAAGACTAAAATCACACAGCTAAAAGCAACATTAAAAATCTTTTTATATCATCAGAAGGGTTGGACATGAGCTGCTCACATTAAAAGGTGGTTTTGAAAAAGAAGAAATGTTGACTTACCTAAGAAGTTCATATCTAGGAGTATAGTACAGGACATAGGCTGGATATTCATAGACCCTGGGTTATAGGCTGCTATCTTTGGGGGACTGGACATTGGAAATCCTTTTGGACCCCTGGGCATAACTCTATAATCCTACCCCACTCTGTGAGACCTCAGTTTTGTATCAAGCAGTGCAAAGTAACACTGGAACAGAGGGGAGGGCAACCTGTGTCATGTACTGTATTTCAATATATGGAATTTACAGGTATGTCAAAATTCATTTTATCTTAATCTGAAGTAAAGGCCATAGGCTGAGTATTAAAAGACCCTGGGACATCACCAAGCAATAAATCAGAAGGGTCAGCAAAAATATGGCAAATAGAACTGTGCCAACTGGCCCAACAAAACATATAAGAGTCAGAGACCCAACTCAGATTACAACTAAAAGATTCTTGAAGTCAAAAACTGCATCTGCAGGGGCCCAGACAGCCACCTTGTGAAACTTATAGAAGGTATGACCCAATGCGACCTTATAAACTGAGCAACTGATGCTTGATGTTGGAATGCCCAGAAAACTCCAACTGATCTAGTGGAGTAAACACATAAGTGTATAGGAGGTACTGTTCTCTTATTCAAATAGCAATAGTGAACTTGGAATCAGGGTGTCCCTTTCAAGACCCTGTTATGAAGACAAATTAGGAATCAGTTATCTAGATAGATGTCATGACTTTGAGATAGACTCTGGTAGTCCTGACAATGTTCAAACAATACAGAGAAATTTCTTTGGGATGCTTAAGAGCAGGGCACCAAAATGGAAGGACTTTGTCTTCATTCACCACTTGCTTATTGGGCACTTCCTGCCCAGGCCAGTTTTCAGCTTTTAGCACTCTCACACTTTGAATGACAATTGCGCAGTCATGCAATTGACAATTGATGAAATTGTTATCATATTTTTCACACAGATAGAGCTTTCTTTTGGTGATATTTAATCACCACTGGGTATTTTATTTTTTGCTAAACAAAAAAAAAATGAAAATGAGGCGGCACTGGTGGGCACTGATCAGGAGGCACTGATGGGCACTGATTAGTAGTACTGATGGGCACTGATAGTTGGCACTGCTGGGCACTGCTGGACACTGATTAGCAGCACTGGAAGGCACTGATTTGCAGCACTAGTATTCACTAATGGGACTGAATTCCCTCTAACAGAAGCTGCTTAACAGTTTGCTTCTTTTCTTCATGCTGACAGCATGAAGAAAAAAAAATAAAGCCAGAAGCCAGCTTCTGTTAACTTCTGTGATCAGCTGTCATTGGCTGACAGCTGATCATGTGGTAAAGGGCCCACTGTGATTTGCCCTTTACCCTGCTCTATGATAAGCCGAGTCCCAAGGACTCTGCAATCACAAAGCGCACCCCCTGGGACGCGTTGGTGGCACGAGAATAGGAGGACGTATATGTACGCCCTACCGGCATTTTAAGCCCATGCTGTAGCCGTCTTTCGGCTATAGCATGGGCATAAAAGTGGTTAAGGTGGTAGGCTGAAACCACCTAAGGTGGAAATGAGGGTCTTGGGTTTATGACCTCTTTATCCTTGTAAAGAATTTGGAAGAGAGAACCGCTAACTCCAAACATGTCTGACAAATTTGAAAGCCACTAAAAAGGCCACTATGCCGGATAATCACACAAGGGAAGTTCCATAGTGGGGCGCAAAGGGTGGTTTTGGCACTGCAGAGAGAACCAAACCGAGATCCCAAGGAAGCACAGTGTGCTGTATTGGGGTCTGATCTGCAAAACACCTTGAATAAAGATTTTAACAAATGAAAGTGAAGCCAAAGGTTTTTGGAATAGCATGGACAAGGTGGAACCCTGACCCCTAAGAATACTTAAGTCCAAATTCTGGTCAAGTCCCAACTGTTGAAAGTCCATAATGCAAGGTACAGGTGAGATATTTCTTGAAGTGCCTTTTCTTGCTTTAAGTAATATGGGAATAGAAGAATCAGATACCCCTGTCCTTCAAAACCTGGATTTTAATAACCATGTCATTAAAGCCAGTGACTGGAAAGCACGCTGAATCAGAAGGCCTTTATATAGCAGGTCTGGCCTGTTTAGAAGAGGCCAGGGGTTATTTCCCAGACGTTTGTGTGTGTCGGTGTACCAGGTTCTTCTAGCCCAGTTTAGTTCTGTGAGAATCACCAATCTTCTTTCTTTCTTTATTTTGTGGGGCAGTGGAGGAAGAATCTCCACTTCAAGGAAGGCGTATATTAACCTGAACTGAGTCCAGGAATCACCAAAGCATCTATTCACAGTGCTGGAGGATCCATGGACCTGGCTACCAATAGGGATTACTTATTGCTGAACCTGGAGGCCATGATGTCTACATCAGGAGTCCCCCATTTCTGACATAATAGATTAAAGTTGTCAGATGACGGGAAAATTCATTCAGTTCAGGCCGCACCTTCCAATTGTCTACACCTGGGATGAGAGCAGAGATTGCTAGACAGTGATTTTCCACCCATGAGATGACCATACTTACTTCCTTCAAGGCTGCCTGTTTCCTTGCACCTCCTAAAGATTGACAGAGGCCACTGCAATGGCATAATCTTATTGCACCCTGATTGTCTCTAAAGAAGTAGGGTCCAGTGATGCAGAGCCAATTTTATTGCTTTGAGCTCCAATATGTTAATGGTAATCTTTGCTTCCCTGGGAGACCAGGCTTACTGAACTGTGAAAGATTGAAACCCTCCTCTCCATTCTGTGAGGGTGGCATCTGTTGGTACCACCTTCCATGAGTGTGGGAGAAATGATTTTCCCATTTCCAAGCCTGGATTGAAAATCCAAAAAACATATAGTCTCGCTGTCTCTTTCACAGTGTGTAATGAATTATTATGCATAAAATGCATGTGTTAATCACCATACAGTGATATATTTGCCCAAAAACAAACAGTGCACTTAAAAAATCCACACAAATGAGAAATTATTATTGTACACAATCTTGTGGAAGGTGAACCACAGTTGCCAGAATCCTTGTCGCAAACCCTATGCTCTATTACCACACATAAAACTCTATCTGCTTAAAGGGGATATTAACCCCAAACACCTGTAGTTCACCTTTCACAAGATTGTGTATACCAATAATTTGTGTGCACTGTTTGTTCTGAGCACACATATCACTGTACGGTGATTAACAAATGTATTTTATGCACAATAATTTGTTACACACTGTGAAATATGACACAAGGGGACAGTGCAGTGCATCTGTATGTTTTGGGGATCTTTTTTGTATCATTTATCCTGACATTGCATGGTGCATAGCGTCCCTTATCTTTCAGTCAGTAATATTTATTTGTATTTTTATCTTTTATTCTCATTTGTTGGTTACATGCTGATTATTATTTAATTTGATATATTTTTATAAATGGTAACTTATTAATTTTACACTGAGCGCAAGTGTATTATTTGTATACATAGTTTTTTTTTAAATCCACCAATTTAGGGAGTTTTTTGCTTGACTGAGGAGAAGCATAGGGAAGTTGAGAGATGGAGCGTGGTTGTTCCAGGCCAACAGAATGTGTTGAAGTGTGAGTGTTGAAGAGGCCTTGAGTGGGACTGAGTTATTGGAATAGCCTCGGGTGATGCTACTATGAAGCCAAGGACCTCATTGAGTATTTCACTGACGGATGTTTTTTGGTTGCTCTGGTCCAAGAATGAGATCTTACAAAAAAAAGATTGTCAGAAGGAAAACTTTTGCCTGGGCAATGTCTAGAATGAGGCCTCAGTAATGTAGACAAAGAAAAAAGAGAAGGCTGGAGGGCAGTGTTTTAAAAGCTTATTAGCCGACAGAAAGCCAGAAGAACCCAAATAGCCCTTTAGATGTTTTGAAGACAGTTTTGAAAGAGATAGATCCTTCAGAAGAAGGTTGTCTAGGTACCCTGTAACCTGGATGGCATGGATTTTAAGGAGGGCGAGTAGAGGTCTGTCTCCTACTGTGAAGTACAGAAAGCACTGATAAGGTGGGGAAATATGAATTGTATTTAGGCATCCTGTATGTCTGATAATGGCAAGTATTGTTCTTGTCTCAGAGAAGAAAGAAATGACCTTGCAGATTCCATGCGCAATGTAGGAACACAAATATATATGTTTAAGGATTTTAGTCCCAGGATAGGATGAATACCCCTCAAACCCCAACACCCCCCCCCCCCCATAGATTTTGGGATCATGAACAGGTTGAAAAAGAATCCTTTAAAACTTTCATTTCTCAGTTCTCTCTACACAGTGGCATTCAGCAATTAAGAAACCCATCAAGATGTCCAAATGAACATCCCATTGAGAATTGGTCCAAAAGATTGGCAGCCATCATCCCTAATCACTCTCCACTCAGTTGGAGGAATTGCAGATTAACAGGAATGCTAACCCACAAATGGTGCCATTGTCCAAAACTTAACAACTTTTGGAAATCCATTTTGGTTTCCTTTTTCTTCTGATCTGGTTTTTAATATACCCTGCATTGTTTAATATGATATGCAGATTACTATGATGCTGCTTTTCACCTCCAATTGTATGGTAGTTATATCTTATTATAATAACAATGTGGATGCATTTTGCATATGTAGCACCCTACAGGTAGGTGCCAGGTAAATGTATAGTGGGCAGTTGTGATTATTTAACTAGGGTGTCATGGCTTCCAGATGTGCCTGCTGAGGGGAGAAGTGTCCCCACTGGCTCCTGTGAGAGGCAGTGTTGCGAGCCCAATCAGGGGACGCATCCCAGCTTGTAACTACCCCAAAAGGCAGTTTATTCTGCAAAGGATTCTGGGAGTGGGTATAAGTATGGAGGGAAGTGCGTGGCACGGTGTCTTTAGCGGTAGCAGAGTCCCAGGAAGGAGAGTGCGGCTGTCTCTCCTCCTGTCTGAGGAAGGTGGATGTCTCTGGGTGTCGCCTGAGTGTCCAGAGAGAAGCCGAGTTGAACTGCGGGGATCCAGTGTGCCGAGAGCCTGCGGAGAGCGAGAGGGGTTCAGTCCCAGGAAAGCCTACACAGGTTGCGAGTACTGCGGATTGCCCCTGGGGGTCTGCCTGAAGTTAGAGGGGACCACTCCGGAAGAGGTTCTGGGATCCAGTGTCAGCTAGCTGTATAAGGGGGTACATAGTCAGTGGACCCTGAAGAGTTCAAGGTTAAAGGGGGCACCTGTAGTTGGGCCCTGAAGTGTACAGTGTGTCAGTTAAAGTTACAGCCATACAGGATTCTACATCATACTACCTCAAGCCAGTCAGGGCGGGGGAAAGTATTCAGTTACTTTTACAGTACAACAGTGCCAAAGGTTCTACAGTTCTTAGTCCTGGATTTTCTGGACTACAAGTCGAGGATTTAGCACTTTTATAGTTCTACAGAGTGTTCTCAGAGTTAGTGAGCGTTGGCTGGTGGCGGCTGGCACCAGCTGGCGTCAAGGAAGCGCCAACGGGCATTTTTCAGAAGCAAAAAGTCCCAAGTGTAATTAGTTGGAGCGCAAATGAGTATCCCACTCATTCCCTTCTCCCATCCCCTTTAATTCAATAAAAACCACAAACAAAGATGCCAGAGTTGTCGCTGCTTCAGTTCTCACACCCAGGGTCGCAGCTCACATGGGCTGGAGAGGTTACTGGTACTGATGGCAGACCCACATTAGGCCATAGGCCTGGAAAACTTGCTACACATATTTCACCTTATCTAATCTTTACAGCAGAATCTCCAATATATGTGTACATTTTTATGTTTCCAATTTGTCATGTTTATGCCTATTTTATAAGAACACAACAGCAAAGGCACAGGTGTAAATAAAAGGTATCAATTTTTTGAAGAAAGATGTAGCGTTAAGAAAGCATTTTTCTTCAATAAATTGGTACCCTTTTTTGTACACCTGCACCCTTGCTACTGTTCTTTTACATATTACTTACTGGATTGATCCCAGATCTGATGGAGGAGCTGTAGGATCATTTTCCATCTAAGCCATGTTGCTTATTTGAGAGAAGACAACAATGAATGGTTAGAAATTGAAACTCAATTGTTTACCCCCTTGAAACCACTGAGAGAACCCATAGATTATAAAGCTTCTGTGACAATAGACTGTTACAGATACCCCCCACTTCTAGGAGTGACAATACCCGCTTATTGTGAAGAAGGCCTTGGTGTACATATGAAGAGATTTGTGTTCCAAATCTTATTCTGAAAGGAAAATCTGGATTTTGACTTGGAGGATTAGGTCAGGGGAGAGCAGTGGTGCACTTTACATTTTGCTGAGGTAGAAGCCACTGAAGAAGACGGAATTGGAGCCCTTTACTGTGGAAGAATGACCTTTCCTCCTTTTATATTCTTTATCATCTTGACAAGTGTATCACTAAAGAGACATCTGCTTTTAACGAGCTTAGGAGTGAGGTGTCTTTTATAAGTGGTTTCCTCAGACCTGCGAATATCGACAACAATTAGAGCCAGTCTGGAAATTTGTATTCTAGGGCATCAACACAGAAAAGTAAGGCAGAGTTTGCAAGTGTGCCACCAAAGTTTGGTCCTGGAAGACAGGTTTCTGTTGATTGCTTATTGCCCCAGTCCAGATAGCTGTGGCTTGACAAAAAAGCAATTGCAGCAATAGCTGGTTATAGGGTTGGACCTCCAAAGATTGTCTCACATTTTCTGTATTTTCTATCTGTAAAATGCTTGAATTAGGCAACATCTTCTATAGGCAGAGTAAGATGTTTGATTAAGCCTGAGGCAGCAGGGTCATCTACTGAAAGTCCACTTTTAATTAATTATTTTCCCACTGGATATAGCACATCAATGATTCTTGGAGAGGTGAAAATATGTTCAGGAGAAAGCCAATCATAAATTTCCAATTCTATGTGTTCATGAATGGGGAATGTAAGAACCTTCACCTTTTTTCTGCTGTAACCACTGGGGGGGGGGGTGTCAACTTGGCCTTAGGGTGCTTAGGGTCATTGTCATGCTGGAAAGTCCAGGAGCGTCCCATGCGTATCTTTCATGCAGCAGAGTCCCCCCCCAAACAAAAAACAGTGAGCCACCACCGTACTACACAGTGGGGATGTATTCTTGTCCCTATATGCTTTGTTGACCCCTCTCCAAACATAGCCCTTATGGTTGTGCCCATAAAGCTCTATTTGGTCTTGTCAATACAGATTTCACTGTGCCAGAAGCTGTGAGGCATGTCAAGTTACCGTTGGGCATATTGTAACTTGGCTTTTGTGGCATTGATGCAGTAAAGGCTTCTTTCTGTCAACTTGACCATGCAGCTCATTTTTGTTCAAGTATCGCCGTATTGTGCTCCTTGAAACAACCACACAGTCTTTTTACACAGCAGCCTGTATTTCCCCTGAGGTTACCTGTGGGTTTTTCTTTGTATCCTGAGCAAGTTATCTGGCAGTTGTTGCTGCAAGCATTCTTGGTCTACCTGACCCTGGCTGGGTATCAAGAGCTCTTCAAACTTACCACTTTTGTAATAAATGATTGAACAGTACTGACTGGCATATTCAAGGCTTTGGATATCTTTTTATATCCTTTTCCAGCTTTATAAAGTTACATCACCTTGCTACACAGGTCTTTTGACAAAATTTTTCTGCTCTCCATGGTTCAATATCTAGCCTGCTCAGTGAGTCCATGTGAGAGCTAAAAAATGGAGTGAATATTTATACAAAGACACAAATTGCAATTTCAAAAACCGCAGATGTGGGAAGGAAGTACCTGAGTACCTTACAAATGTTCTAGACAGAAGTGGTGGTACTAAAGCGACCTATGGTGTAATGTAACAGGTGGTCATCAACTGAGACTAAGATCTGAATGGTGACATTTTTACTACCAAATGTAGTGAATAAAGTCAAAAACATTCCTGGTTTCCTGATAGTATTTAATGTAAAAAGAAAAACTATTCAGGAGACACTAATAAGTGAACAGCAAGTAGTGGGTATTCGGGGTTGAGGGGGATGACATTTAAACGTTAGATTTAAGGTTAGCGCTAGTTAGGTAAGGATTAGGCTAAGTGTTAAAGGGAAAATTATATGTGAAATGTTACGATTACTTTTTGGTGTGCATCATAGTAACTACCAATAATGCATCTTAAATATTGGGTGAAATCAGTAGATAATGTTAAGGAATTGTGTAGGGTTAACTACATCTACAGTATGTCCCAGTTAAAGATATTTTAACATTAGAAACACAAGCAATTTTAAGATTTTTCCCTGACTTTAAAGTGTTCCTAAACCCAGGACCCTGCATTCACTATATCTGGTCTCCCACAATACACAGAACATGGAAATGCAATTATTTTAGTAAATACAAATTGCTAAATACCTTTCCTCATCAGCAGTATTTAGGCGTCTTTTGACTTTTACGAGTGTCTGTCTTGTAGGGGAAGTTTTCATTCTGCACTGACTGTCCTATTAGGATGCAGGAGCCCTGGCCCTCTATCTGGACTGTGCTGATCACATGCACCCTCCTAAGCAAAAAAAAACTCTAGCAATACACACCAAACTGAGCATGTGAAGCCTGTCCCCTGGCTCTGTATTATCAGGATATATATTGTAGACAGTGCAAGAAGGGGAGGATCAGAAAGACAGGATCAAGCAGCCTTTTTAAACAATGCAGAGGATTAACCCCTTAGATGCCACAGTAAGTATAACCAGCATGCTTTGTTGCATATACAGACTGATTTTACTATTGTGGGTTTAGTAACATTTTAAGAGATGAAAGCTCCACTCCAAGAACAAACCAAAAACTTGACAGTAAAGCTTTCCACTCACTGGATACAGATGCATTGTTTTTGATGCTTTTAGATATACATCTGCAAGTACCCACCATGTTCATTATCTTCTTTAGTAAATGCTGGCTGTAATGCACACTAAACATTTGATACAGAAGCTGCGTGTATCCTCATATATATAGTAATTTCTACATTCTTGAATCCTTGAAATGCTGTCAACTTTCTCAGGAAACTGAGGAGTCAGCCAGCAGGAAAGGAGAATGATGCAATTTAATGGCAAGGTGATGCAAACTTTCAGGAGCCTCTGACAGAGTTTGTGCACAACAGGTGGTTACATATGAAGAGGAACCTTAAATAGTCAGGGACCCTTCCCTGACTGACAAAAAAACTGAACTACAGTTTTTAAAGCAATGGGAAGATGACTTGGAAATTCAGTTTTCTCAACCTCAAAACAACCGCATCGTTCTCTTTTCACATAAGGCCTTTAAAGCTTGTAAATATCAGGAAAGTGGCTAGAAATGTTTAACCAGATGGTATAAAACAGCTGCCCCCAACCTCCCTGGCACCAGGGACCATCTTCCTGGAAGACAACCCCTCTATGGACAAGGGGGGAGGGGGAGAGTTGGGGGTGTGCAGCCTATACCCTGAAGCCAGCTCACAGGCCTCACCAGTGCTCTAAGACGATCCTGTCCCCAGCCCTCCTCCTTATCTTCGTCCCTCATCTTACTGACATGACCACAGAGAGGGAATAGAGTAGTGGTGCTGGGAGAAGGGCAGCAGGCTTCCTCTGGTGGTTTTAGGGTGGCAGTACAAGTTGTGCTGGTCACTCTATCCACTGCCCACCCCCACAAAGCACGGCCTGGCTCAACAAGCCACAGACCGGGACTGATTTGTTGCCAAGGGGTTGGGGACTTCTGGTATAAAACTTCCATAATTCTTTAACACATGTTCCCACAGGTGTCCACCAGTTTTTGGAGATGCATGGAGGTCGATAGCACCCTTTTACATATTTTCTAGGATTGTCCCATATTAAAGGAATTCCGTGATTCTGTAGAATATACAATAAAGATTCTTACAAGCGTTTCTCTGAATCGAAACCCAGCAGCTTACTTACTGCATGATACTCCTTTATCTATTAAGAAATACAAAGACTTAACATCTGAACTGATTCACGATAGCCTATACACTCGATGTATACCTTGTCTATTGGCCATGTTCAATATAATGTGTTTTGAAATTGTTTAATTTCGTGTACTGTATCTTTTGAATGAAACATTAAAGCCTTTACATAATATAAATTTGCCACGATGCAAAGCATAGTGGCTATGGCATATGAACAGCCTCCTCTGGCTGTATTTTACACTTTACGTTGAGCTGGGAAAACTGCAGCTCAGCCATGTGTTTTTTTTTACCACCCCTTGGCAATCCATTTTAAAGAGACCTAATAGTTTTGTATGAGAATATCTGAACATAACTATGAATATTAACGATAAATCATGTCCTGGACTGTACATCTGTATAATGTTGCCAGTAATTCGATAAATCTGGCTTATATCTTCCCTGACTACATTAATTTGAATTTTGCAGTCTTTAACCACTTTACCACCGGAGGATTTTGCTGTCCTACGTCCAGGCCACTTTTTGCGATTCGGCACTGTGCGACTTTAACTGACAATTGCGCGGTCATGCAACGCCGTACCCAAACAAAATTTACATCCTTTTTTCGCCACAAACAGAGCTTTCTTTTGGTGGTATTTGATCACCTGTGCGATTTTCATTTTTTGCGATATTAATAAAAAATGCGACAATTTTGAAAAAATAACAATATTTTTCTACTTTGACAGTTAAAAAATATCCAATATATTAAATTTTTGTCATATATTTAGGCCAAAATGTATTTAGCTACATGTCTTTGACAAAAAAATTCTCAATGAGCGTATTTTTAACCGCTTTAAGACCGGAAGATTTTACCCCATTCCTGACCAGGCCATATTTTGCAATTCGGCACTGTGTTACTTTAACGGACAATTGTGAGGTCGTGTGATGCTGTACCCAAATTAAATGTATGCCCTTTTTTTCCCCACAAATAGAGCTTTCTTTTGGTGGTATTTGATCACCTGTGCAATTTTTACTTTTTGCGCTATAAACAAAAAAAGAGCGACAATTTTGAAAAAATAACAAAAAAATGTAAAAATCAAAATTTTTTAACATTTTAGGGCAATTTGTTTTCTGCTACATATGTTTGGTAAAAAAAATCGCAATAAGCGTGTTTTGATTGGTTTGTGCAAAGGTTATCGCAGCTACTAACTACGGGAAATTTATGTCATTTTTATTGTTTTTTTTTTTTTAACTAGTAATGGCGGTGATCTGGCGGCGATCTGCAATTTTTTTTCTGGGACTGCGCCATTGCGGCGGACATATTGGACCCTTGTGATAATGGATAGGGGTTATTGCGCTCAGCAGTGAACTCACAATAAAGTGCTAGTGCATAAACAGTGTTATGTCTCACATAAATCACATAAACATATGAACCAATAAATTATAAGTGAATAATTCAATAAATGACAAATAATAGGTGAGTATATCAATGAACATAGTCCTTGAAAGTGCTCGGTGCAAACTATTTGTTCCAGCAGCAAAAAATGGACTTGATATAAAGTGCCTTCACCAATCACCATGCACCCAGTGCTCGGATAAAATACTCCTTACCAGAAGAAGTTGACCCCTTAGTTATAGGGGGTCATGACCAGCATGTATCTCCACAAGAGCTCCAAATTCTCCTGTTACTGTCTTCACATCCAGTGTGTGATAAGCCAGAAGTATAGAGGTAACTCCGAGACTCCGGACAACATGTTATAGGAAATAAGGAGACTCCAATAGTGTAATATTGCCAGGTATACAGATTTAATTCGAAAACAAAAAAATAAGTAAATACCAGAGAGATCTATTGGATTATAAAGAATCCAAAGTTTATAAATGGCAGGATATCCCTGTGGGACCAAATGCCATAAACACGACCAACAATCCTGTACAGTCTCCACTAGTGAGAGAAATGGGGATTGAAAGGTTTACTGACCCCAATTTCACTCCCATTGGAGGAACCCCTAATTTTGATAATGATAGCACCTGTGATTACACTGAAAATAGGAGCACTAGACCACAGTACTTCAATCCTTCCCAATATAACATACCCACCTCCAACAGCTACTCCCCATTGGCTTATACCCCAGACAATCCATCCCAGAGGGGTTTTCAGAGGAGGGGGCGAGGTGGCGCCCCAGGCCCGAGAGGGAGAGGAAGAGGCTCCCAAAACCACCCAAATGGAAGGGGACGAGGCCACAGAGGGGGGGGGGGGGAGAGGCAGACCCTGGCAACGAGGACATGGACCCCAGAACTGGAGACCCCAACAGCAATGGTACCAGGAGAATCAATGGCAGAGAGGGAACCAGTGGCAACAATGAACAATGGGGAGGGGATACTTATCCCCAGTATCCACAAGAAATGACACCCCAACGAAATGGCCCACCAGGAGGAAGGGTAGAAAACAGAGGAGAGGATGCAGAGGTGGACGAAAGAGGCAAAAGGAAAAGAGAGTCCTAGGAGCTGGGATATTCAACCTCAGCAACGTCCAGTTTACTCCTGATGAACTGAAAATATTGGAGTTAGGATTAAAATTTGCTCCTGATAAAGGTGTAGACAAATTTAATACTTTCATTGACGTAGAGAAATATATCAGGAAAAAAAAAAAAAAAATTAAGAAGCACTTTATGGAAAAACCTTCCAACCAAACCTCAAATACTACAGAATATGAGGATAGCGGATTAAGAAACAGGTCTGTTTTTAATCCCCCCAAGGCTTCCAACCATTGTTTGGAAGTTTTTAAAAATATGGTTGAAGATGATGTACCAAAAATGAAATGTAAGAAACAATACACAAGGAAAGAGTTGGAAAAGGGCCTTATGGAATTGGAAAATTGTAAAGATATTGTGATACGAGGGGCTGATAAAGGAGGGGGAATAGTGGTCCTCAACAAAAGTGACTACAAGCAAGAGCTTGAACGGATTGGTTGGTGACCGGGTCACTTATAGAAAATTAAGGACCAACCCCACGAGAGATTTAAAATTGAAATTAAGCAAACTAGTAAAAAAGGCTAAAGACAATAGGATCTTAACAAAAAAGGAAGCACAATACTTAGTACCCAAAGCACCACGGCTTCCGACTATCTACTAGCTGCCAAAAGTCCACAAAAACAAGACCAAGCCTCCTGGAAGGCCTATAATCAGTGGAATAGACTCCATATTTTCCCGTATAGGAGAATATGTGGACCATTTCTTGCAGCCGATAGTGCCTCTGTATCCATCTCATCTTAAAGACAGCAAGCATCTAATTAATTTGTTAGAACAAGTGGAAGTACAATCTAACACATTCCTAGTGACAATCGACATTGAGTCCTTGTACACTAGTCTGAAACAAGATGATGTATTGAACACCACTATTGCTGCCCTTAATTCAAAAACTACTATTAAGCCACGTCAAAAAAAGTTTATTTGTAATGCCCTGAGTTTAGCCATGGGAAATAATTATTTTTGGCACGACGGGAGCTATTACAATCAAATTAAAGACGTGGCTATGGGCGCCAAATATGCCCCGAGCGTGGCCAATATTCTGTTAGGCCAATGGGAAGAAAGCGAAATTTTCGCAAACCCAAATCCTTCTCTAGTACTTTACAAGAGATTTATTGATGATCTACTCCTCATATGGAGTGGATCAGAGGAGTCACTAAAAACATTCCTTGAACGTATTAATAGGAATAAATATGGCCTAGTATTCACAGCTACATGGGACAAAGTGTCAGTGAACTTTTTGGATCTGACCCTGGTGAAACAAGGTGGGTCTGTCTCTACCAAGAGTTACTTTAAAGAAACTGACAGAAACAGCTATATTCCCACCAAAAGCTGCCACCATCCCAAATGGCTAGGTGCGATACCAAAAGGTCAATACATGCGTATCAAACGCAATTGTAAAAATGAGGAGGATTACCTCATCCAGTCTGACCTTTTAACAGCCAGGTTTGTGGAAAAAGGTTATAGATTGGCGGAAGTGCAAAAAACAAGAGATCTAGTGCACCACATGCCCAGGAATCAATTACTAAGAACCAAAAAATAGGGCTCTAGAGAATAAGGGTGAACTGGCCTTTCTGACTGACTTCAATAGGAATTACAAAGAAATTGAAGCAATTATCCGGAAGTATTGGCCCATCTTAATGAAGGACCGAACCTTGAACCAAATACTACCGGCTAAACCACATTTTATTTACAGGAAAGCGCCAAACCTTAGGCATATGTTGGCCCCAAACATACCAGCCCCTCATAAGAGAAAGTCGACCTTTCTGGACGTTAAAGGTTTTTTTTCCCTGTGGCAAATGCAATGCTTGCCAGATGTCCAAGAAAAACCCCAGAAAGATCACCACTTTCCATTCCAGAGCTACAGGCCAAATATTCCAAATCAACAAATTGATATCATGTAGATCTACCCACGTGACTTACCTAATCAGTTGCCCCTGTGGGCTACAGTACATAGGCAGGACCACACGCCAATTGTCTGTGAGGATCAACGAGCATGTGGGTAATGTGAGGAGAGGCTTTCCCAAACACAGCCTCTCCAACCATGTCCGCCTGTATCACAATAGGGATCCCTCGCTTATGTCCTTCTGTGGCATAGACGGAGTGGATAACCATTGGAGAGGAGGAAATATGACTAAAAAAGTCTCCATGAATGAGACCCAATGGATATATAGAATGAAGACTCTAGAACCATTGGGAATGAATATTGATATTGATTTGAATTGTTTTATTTCTAATTTTTAAGTTTATTACACAACATAAATTCTCCATCATTTTTCAACCTGGTTTTATGCTTCTTTTAAAGTAAAGGGAATTAATTTTTAGTAATTTTATGTGAGTTCTTATGCTAATTTTATGTTAATTTTAGGCTAGTTTTAGGATGTTGTAATAAAATCATTAAAATGTATTTATTTAATTTAGTAATATAGGTATATTGTCATTTGAATTTATTGGCTTACTGGTTAAATGTCTCAGCACACAGCATCCCATCCTATAATATACCATTTACGAATTGGAACTGCTATTTAAAGTATAGGGAACAACGATCAATATGGCATTGAATGTTCTAGCGAACCAAGGGTTAAATTCAACGGCAACCATAGTCAAAATGTGTTCCAATATTTTCATCTGAATATGTCCCCATGAGGCACCCTTACTGAAGGGAAGAACCTAACAATCTACTAAAGAATGGGCGGTTCTCACTCCGGCGACTGGTGATTGGATGTTGAGAGCTGTGTTAGCCTCCATATAAGATGTGAGGAAATGTACGGTCACATGATCCCCTGATGACGTTAGCACGCCTAACGAAACGTGCGTCGGGAACGTGAGACCGTAGAGTTCCGGTGAGGTGGAGCGCAGACGCGGAAGCGGCGTCCCATCCACCAGGAGAAGCTGAACGATTTGTATCATTGTGGCGTTCTACTTACCGCTATGTAGTAAGTGCATCACCTTTTAATTAAATCTGTATACCTGGCAATATTACACTATTGGAGTCTCCTTATTTCCTATAACATGTTGTCCGGAGTCTCGGAGTTACCTCTATACTTCTGGCTTATCACACACTGGATGTGAAGACAGTAACAGGAGAATTTGGAGCTCTTGTGGAGATACATGCTGGTCATGACCCCCTATAACTAAGTGGTCAACTTCTTCTGGTAAGAAGTATTTTATCCGAGCACTGGGTGCATGGTGATTGGTGAAGGCACTTTATATCAAGTCCATTTTTTGCTGCTGGAACAAATAGTTTGCACTGAGCACTTTCAAGGACTATGTTCATTGATATACTCACCTATTATTTGTCATTTATTGAATTATTCACTTATAATTTATTGGTTCATATGTTTATGTGATTTATGTGAGACATAACACTGTTTATGCACTAGCACTTTATTGTGAGTTCACTGCTGAGCGCAATAACCCCTATCCGTTATCACATATTGCGTTATCATGTTTTTATTGCTGCTCACTAGAGGAAGAAATTCCCTAATTTTTCACATTTATATATTCATTGTCAAATATCACTCTGTTGTGCACAGTTCCCTTTTCGGTTTACACCGAATTTTGTTTCTCATATTGGACCCTTGACTGACATTTTTGACACTTTTGGGGGTACCAGTGACATTACTACAGTAATCAGTGCTATAAATATGCACTGTTACTGTAAAAATGACACTGGCAGGGAAGGGGTTAACTTTATTTGAGAGGGAGGGGTTAATGTATGCCTGGTGCTTACTAACGTGTGTGGGGGGGGGGGGGACTGTGTGACACAGGCACAGATCGCAGGTTCAGTTATGCTGAATCCTGCAATCTGTCACTGTTTGTCACTTAGGAGATCCGCCCGCTTTGTTTACACAAGCGGGCGGATCTCCACACTCGATCCCCGACAATCAGGGAAGAGCAGCCGTGATCACCGCCGCTCCTCCCCTGGCCCGACTTCCGCTGTGACTGAATACAGCGGGAGCGAGCCTCCGGCGGCGCGCGCCGCCCACAACGGGAGGAGTCCAGCGACGTAGGTCTACGTCGCTGGACGATATCGAGCTACTTTGCCACAGTACGGTCAACGTGACCGGTCGGCAAGTGGTTAATAAAGTTATTATAAACGTTAGATTAAAATATGTATGTATATAATATAAGAGCTTACTGCTTAAACATCTACTATTGACTCAATGCTGCTAAAGCATGCATTCCAGCAATGTAGAAAAAAAGTTCATCTCCCACCACCTTTCAGCAGCCTGCTGGAATTAGAGATTCAACAAATGACACAGCTTACTATGCCTCTAAATGAGAATGCTGAAAAATACTGTAAAATTTGGCGGTCTTGGTTTTTCTACAGGGACCAAACCTCTCCAGCTTCCCCACGGTGAAATACACCTTGAGCCCTTTGCAACTACTGAAAGAAGTGGAGCTGGTTTTTAGACATTGAGAGGGTAAGGAGGTTATCTGGATTGTCCCCTTCCTCCCTGACTTCTTCCCTATCCCTCCCCCTATTAATTTTCTGTCTGTACCATCCTACATCTCTTAAACTTTTCTCCTCTACCATATCATCTTTTTTTCTTTCTAAATACTGAATTTCATTTAAAAGGTGAAAATGTGCAACTTAGGGGAAAAGATAACTGTAGTTGTGTCATACTGAGCCTAATCTGTAGTGATACTTTCTGTGCAAAATGTGTTATGGGCTTGTATGGTTTTTTGCATGTATAGAAGTTGGGCTGTCTTTTTTCTTGAACATAGAATTTGTTTAAAAAAAATAGTAATTGACTCCTGTTCTTGTGCTGTGCAAGAGGTCTGATGTGTTTCTCGTGCTCCAATATGCTTTTCAGCCTTTACTAACCATATAGAAGGAGTACTCAAAAGTATGTTTTAAAGCATTGTCAGCACTTTGTTAAATTGTCCAGCATCACCATTGATAATTAGCATTTGGTACTGTTATTGTAAGAAATCCAGATCTGATGGTAATAATTGGGTCAGAAGATTCAGATATTTAATTTTATTCCAGAAATGTAAGCAAATGAATGAAATGGTCTCATATACATGTTTACATCCAACAGTTCAGAAATACTGTTTATACATATAGTAAAAATGTACATCCTTTTACTGTACCAGATCTCATTGATGAAAGTTTTTGAATCATTTGAACAAATATACCAACAATTCAAAAGAGTAAGACATTTTATAATAGCTACATGTACAAGAAACCCAGGATTTTTTGGTAAAAAAATAACATAAAAAAGCAATATCAACTTTCACACTTTAGCGTGTCAAGTTTTTCTTCTCTTTTCCTTTTTTAAGCATGGATACTAACATGAATAAATTTGCAACAGCTTCAAGTGAATATGACCAATATCAACACATTTTAAATATTTTTCTTTCAGTGGTAAAGTAGTTATATTTCTACCTGTGTTTCCAAAGTCTTCACCTATATCCTATGTATTTTAAAATGAGGATTTAAGGGTACAAAGGATTATGAATATTCCTTCAATATTTTGAGTGCCAAAAATGAAAGTATAGAACTAATTTTACTTACATTTTAACAGTCATATGAAATTTGAACCATTATTTCCAGAAGATGATTTTTGCCATGAATACAGAATGTATGCTATAAGCCAACAAATATGTATGCACTGATCACCTCTATACAGTGGAGGAAGCCCTTTTGTTGAATGAGCCAGCAATTAAAAAATTCCATCCATGGAATCAAGGCTAATGAAAATTTAGTTGTGTAATGTTTTAGAGACATTAGTGATTCCAAATAACTTGGTTGCAATATTGGAAATAATAGACACGGTCATAAAAGCTTTCCTCAACTTTGTATAGGTTACAGATGCACTTTAAGGGTCTGCTACATGGCCGGTTTCTTATTTGGTCTACTGCAGGACTGATAATTCCTATGTGGTCAGTCACTAGAGGAGCAGGTTATTGTGGGCTTTGTAATACAACAGAAGGATACACAACACTGTGTAGTCAGTTTGAGTGATCACACATTTCTGCAGGTCATATAGCAAGTCCCATTTGCTGCATGGCATGCAGACCCAAATCTACTCGTTAGAAAGATTATGATAAATTAAAAGAATATAAAGGTGTTTCCGGGTCACCCAGAAATCGCCCATGTAGGAAAAGCCCTAACCCACTGTGTTCTTATGGATAAAACTACATAAACTAAAAATCTGCCTGGTGTTAGAGGTAGACAGTTTTCTTTCAAATCCCAGGTTTGGTCCTTTAATTTTATTCAGCAGTGAAAGCCATGAGTACAGAACAAATAACAGCTGTTACAATTCAACCATGACTTCTAACTTCAGAGAATTCAAGGTATGAACACACAGTACACGGCAATGAAAAAGTATCAAAATTAGTTTACCTCAAAAAAGATAAATAAACAGGTATATACCACCAATACATAAACAGATGTTTGTGCTACAGTTAAAACTGGCTGTATACAAAACATAATGGTTCCCCATCATTAGCGTATGATAGAAGCAAGAATACATGAGCCATTTAAATTGTCAGACAGTATGCTTTATAAGGTATGCACAGAAGTTCAAGCAATAAATACATACATTAGTTCAAAGCCTTACAACAGCTACGCAAAAGCAGAGCAGGAAAGCAAGTTTGCTATTACCTAGCAAGCAATGATATAAGAGAAAAAATTAATGAAATGCATTAAAGCAACATTTTTCTTAGAAAAAAGTCTGGTCATTTATGGGTCCACCAACATTTTTACATAATATGCACAATTATCAAAATACAGACCAAGCATCTCAGAAAACCCCCAAAAACCTAACATCTAATTTCAAAGCAACTGCAGTTTTAGAGGTTTATCTGGTATAATGTGCAAGCAGCTATTTTTTTAATTGTATTTATACAAAACCCATGCAAAACTCTACAAGTATATGCATTCTGTGGCTGAGACTTCCTTTAAAGTTTTGTAACTGAGGTATGCATACTTAAGCATTATCGTTTTTGGCCACTTTCTTGGTGGTGCAAATATCACATTAGTTCTACCAAGGTGGACGCACATATGAAGACCGATTGCCCCTTTTTGGGGGAGATTTTGTTTCTCCGTTCCATATTAGTTAAGGGCTATCTTTCTATCAGTGATGTGACATGTTCATCTAATATTACTTAACTGAGTTTAGGTTGATCATGACCAATAGACAAATAGCAAAATAGTTGCAGGTACTTTGATTTTGTAAGAATTAATGTTATGCCATTTTATTCTAATTTTGTCTTTTGCAGAGGTAGAAGCTTTCAGAAAGCCTTTTGGGTAAGTGGGAAAACCCCTTTGAAAGCTGTTGTGTCCTTCTATTTGGCGTGATAGATGACTGCGTATAATTCTTGCTTCAGCAAAGAATAAATGTTGAGCTTAGTTTGCAAGAACCATTTCCAACAAATGGAGCTGGTACATATGTTAAGCTCTAGCAGCCACCTTTATCAAAACTATTTGTAAAGCAATAACCATAATTCGGTTACGAGGTCCCTTGGTTGGGGTAAAGTTTTATCAAGACTTGGCACAGCACATAAAAAGCAACATGTAAAGTTTCTAGGTTTTCGCAAACACCTACATTATGTTTTTTTTTTTTTTTTTTCAACATAGACAATAATGAATTGGGATTATTTTTGGGTTATGAAAACCAGCATATTCCAACAAGTTGGTCAGTGCAAGTTTTCAGAGGGAAGTGTATTGTTAGTATTAACATCCCGTTTAAGCAGAGGCAGAATCCTATGTAACTTTGGTTTGACTGAAAATAAATACCATGATCTACAATTGCTATATCTTTGTTTTCAGTGTAAAAACTTACCTAGCTCACTTTAAATCAATATGAAATTATTTTTTGGCTTTACTAGACCTTTTATGTTTGGTTCCTACATTTTTATTATAACTTAAGACTGTAAAAATAGTACACAACAGATAAAGACCATACAGTACAAGACATTCTAACAACATGTATTCACCACGAAAATGAAACAAAATAAAAAGTAAAAAAAAAAAAAAAAAGACTTTATGGAAGTAAAATAGAAACCACATTGTTTTCTATATAACAATATGCATTCTGCATTTGTATCAAGTACAGTTACAGGTTTTGGTTGGTTCTCCACATTTTCTTGTTTTCTATTAAAACTTCCACTGGATTGTTCTCACTTTCTCCTTAGGTGAGATCTTCGTCATATTTGGAGTGGCTTTTGGCCTCAGAAAAATTAACTTATTTCATATTTATTTCTTTGTGTAGGGCTAAATAAAAAGATCCCAGAGGTCATCAGAAAACAGCAGGTAGTTCGTGGAACGGTTCCTTTGTACGAATTAAAGTTACAGAAGACTGACCTAAGCAAGTGGCTGCTTCTGTCGTTGAGCTATTGGCCATTGTTAGAGTTGGCTTTGGTATGCAGCTGTAGCCTTTGACTGTATTCTCAGGTAGACAAAGCTTTATCACAAGGAGGTAAATAGTATAGTTGTCAGATAGATGCAGATATGCAAATGTTTCTATGGTGCTTGCACAGACAATGTTAGTTTAGGATTGCACTTTACAACTTAACACTAACAGCACAGACTGGAAGCCTAAAGGTTCTTGGATGTTGCAACAGTCTAATTACTGTGGTTTGTAATAGCTAATTTATGTCATTTACAGCTGGTGGCACCAACATAAAGGTAGAAAATAAAGAAAAGAAAATTGAACACAAAAACAAAACAGAAATGTGCTTGTTGATTTTTTTCAATTCGGCTAGAACAATTATTATTACAAACTTCTGATCCTACTCCTGTGCAAATAAAAAAAAAAAAAAAATAGCAACAAGTTGAACTTGGCCAGGAACAGTTTCTAACATTACATCTACTGTATGTTTCAGATTCACATTGATGAAACTAACACTATTTTTGGCAGTATATGAGGCCATTTTCTTTCTACAGAACAAGTATCCTCATTTTCAGTCATTTCATGAACCCTTTTAGCCATATTTTAAATGGGCAAGCCATTATATAAAGAAAAGTTTTTTTTTTTTTTCAAGAAAATCAGTTTTTGTCTTAAAAAAAGAAGACAGCAAGCAGATTCTTTGTTGCATTAAATCCCAAAGGACTAGTTGAACAAGTTCCTCTAGGACTGTCTCCATAATCCATGCGTAATAAATAGTCACAGTAAAAATCTGTCAAATATTCATGGTTGTGGAGTGGTTTTGAAGGTCAGTGCAATGTCCCTTCATATGAGGTCTCTTAAGTCTGATTTTTATTCCAGATCCTCAGACAAGGGCTCCTCCTCAAGCTCTCTGTCTTCTTCCAAATCTGGACTATGATTAGCTGTTGTGACCAATGACATTGGGCAGTCCTCGTCATCTGCAATCACTGGCTCTTCTTTGACATGTACAGAATGTCTGACAATTTAAAAGAAATAAAGGAACAAATTAATTACATAAAAGAGATTCAAATTAATTTCCAACACAATAGTGCACTAAAGCAGTTATGCTCAACATCATCGGTGCTACTTGGTAAATATGCAGAATGTTGTTCATATTTTTTTATAAGTAGCTAATGGGTTTGTTATATACAGTTATACAGTATACATTAATACTTATTCCACTTATAACAAATGTTAAAACTTAATATAATGTTGCAAACTTTAGAAAAGCTTGCAACTTTCATTAAAACATCAGTGTGATTACTGCCCAAATGGGTGGCAACAGACTGGTGGCCATCTGTTTTCCAAACACCAGTAGACCACAGATTATCAATTGAGTATCACTGCCTAAACGGATGTCAAAGCTATTTTTACTATTTTTCAACAACGCTCCTAAAGAATCCACTAAAAAAACAAGTACAGTATGTTCGAACGATATATTGTATAGGAAAAATGCATCATACAGTATTAAAGCATGCCTTATGTTATCTAAAGGTTAGCAAATCACACGAAAAATGTCATATTTTAGTTTTTATATTTATTCTGGACCCCTGGGGTCCTCTAGTTACAAAGATTACACCTGTGATTTAGAGTCAGACTATACCAGCTCCCCCTTCTATGTCTTAATAGTAGCCCACAATTATGATGGGCATGTGACAAGCCAATAGTGAAATGAATGAAACAGGAAGGGTCAGAGGTATGCTCTCAGTGATGGGAGCTCAAAATAAGCACTCCCAGGCCCATCAAATGGAAGACTCAACTACAGGCATCTGTAGATGCTTTTTAATTTAAAAAAATATGACTGGTGGTTTACTAACTTTAGATGACTTCAAGTTTGAATTAAAAAAACACTTCATCGGTGCTCAAGTGTTACAGTCGTCTTCAGATTGGGGGTATCTTTAATTTTAAACAAGAAGAGCATACCAGTCTAGTACATTACCCTAAACACCATTAACAAAAATGTGTATAGAAAAAAAACTCTCAAAGCTAACCACAAACATACAATGTATGAATGTATTCTACTACACAGCCACTTGCCAACTCCAGGACCTGGACACCCAATATGGTGGATCTTAACGACACTGCATGGCAAATGGAAGAGCTAATGCAATTCAAGGGGTATACCTTGAAACACAAAAGCTCTTTCATTTGCCATACACTGTTGTTTTTCATATAGGGTATTCAGGTACCAGACAAGGGACTGTATTCTAGGATACATTATATGCTTGAGGTCATATGGCCATTGTGAGTATTTCTATACACATTTTTATATTTAAAAAAATGGTATTTTAGGTATTTAGGTAACGTACTAGGCTGGTGCACCCTTGTTGTTGTTGTGTCATTTTGACCTAAAGTTTGTTTTATATATTAAACTGTCATAACAATTAAAATCATTAAGTTCAACAAAAATGCTATCAATAAAGTATATATTCCATAAAGAGCAAAGGTACATATACAGTATCTCACAAAAGTGAAAACTACCCTCACATTTTTGTAAATATTTTATTATACCTTTTATTGTGACAACACTGAAGAAATGACACTTTGCTACAATGTAAAGTGGTGAGTGTACAGCTTGTATAACAGTGTACATTTTCTGTCCCCTCAAAATATCTCAACACACAGCCATTATTGTATAAACCTCTACCAACATAAGCGAGTACACCCCTAAGCGAAAATGTCAAAATTGGATCCAATTAGCCATTTTCCCTCCCCGGTGTCATGTGACTCGTTAGTGTTATAAGGTATCAGGTGTGAAAGGGAAGCAGGTGTGGTAAATTTGGTGTTATCGCTCTCACTCTCTCATACTAGTCACTTATCTCTGAGATCTCAGAGGATCTAAAAAAAAGAATTGTTGCTCTATATAAAGATGGTCTAGGCTATAAGAAGACTGCCAAGACCCTGAAACTAAGCTGCAGCACAATGGCCATGCGATGGTTTAACAGGACAGGTTCCACTCAGAAAAGGGCTCGCCATAGTCAACCAAAGAAGTTGAGTGCATGCACTCAGGGTCATATCCAGAGGTTGTCTTTGAGAAATAGACGTCTGAGTGCTGCCAGCATTGCTGCAGAGATTGAAGGGGTCAGGGGTAAGCCTGTCAGTGCTCAAAACATGTGCCGCACACTGCATCAAATTGGTCTGCATGGCTGTCGTTCCAAAAGGAAGCCTCTTCTAAAGATGATGCACAAGAAAGCCTGCAAACAGTTTGCAGAAGACAAGCAGACCAAG
This sequence comes from Pelophylax lessonae, assembly GCF_965119305.1. NCBI lineage: Eukaryota > Metazoa > Chordata > Amphibia > Anura > Ranidae > Pelophylax > Pelophylax lessonae. Next base: position 232,400,740 of record NC_138771.1, read on the forward strand.
GACACGGATTACTGGAACCATGTCCTGTAGTCTGATGAGATCAAGATAAACTTATTTGTTTCAGATGGTTTCAAGCATGTGTGGTGGCAACCAGGTGAGGAGTACAAAGACAAGTGTGTCTTGCCTACAGTCAAGCATGGTGGTAGGAATGTCATGGTCTGGGGCTGCATGAGTGTTGCTGGCACTGGGGAGCTACAGTTCATTGAGGGAACCATGAATGCCAACAGGTACTGTGACATACTGTAGCAGATCATGAACCCCTCCAGTTGGAGACTGGGCCACAGGGCAGTATTCCAAACACACCTCCAAGATGACCACTGCCTTGATTAGGAAGCTGAGATTAAAGATGATGGACTGGCCAAGCATGTCTCTTGACCCAAACCTTATTGAGCATCTGTGGGGCATCCTCAAACGGAAGGTGGAGGAGCGCAAGGTCTCTAAAATCCACCAGCTCTGTGATGTCGTCATGAAGGAGTAGAAGAGGACTCTAGTGGCAACCTGTGAAGCTCTGGTGAGCTCCATGCCCAAGAGGGTTAAGGCAGTGCTGGAAAATAATAGTGGCCACACAAAATATTGGGCCCAATTTGGACTTTTTGACTTAGGGGTGTACCCACTTTTGTTGCCAGCAGTTTAGACATTAATGGCTGTGTGTTGAGTTATTTTGAGGGGACAGCAAATTTACACTGTTATACAAGCTGCACACTCACTACTTTACATTGTAGCAAAGTGTCATTTCTTCAGTGTTTTCACATGAAAAGATATAATAAAATATTTACATAAATGTGAGGGGTGTACTCACTTTTGTGAGATACTGTAGATGTTAGATGTTTGGGGTCCAATCCTGCCAAATATGGACCATAAATACCATAAAAAGTCATAAAAAAAATAAAAAAAATCAGTGAAATATTTATTTTTGTGGTTTTGAAAGTGATAGACATATTCCTCCATACGTGATCTCTTAAATCTGATCTTTATTCCATGAATTTAAAGAAGGGTCATTACTGAATGTGCTTCAATAAACCCTTGGCACAGATTGCAAATACCAAACATATCATGGGCTAATTTGCTAAAGGCAAATAGAATTTTCACTTTGCAAGGGGGGCTGCATTTTTCAAGAAGTTTTGCCTCAGAGCATAGTGAATAAGGAGAAGCTCTAATTTCCCTCACATAATCATGTACAATCAAAATGTTGCTTTTGTTTTCCTTGCATGTAATTGGGCATTCTTTGCAAAGTGAAATTGCTCCACATTTACAAAGTTGTGGGACAAATTTCATTGCAAAGTGCAACTTCCCAAACAAAGTTAATAGCCTATTTGCCTTTCATAATGCAATCCTCATACATCTACAGTGATATACTGCATTTAGTTACTGTAGGATTGAGTAAATTCAAGGAGAGAGATAGTCATTATACTAAAATGTACAGTTGGTGTTTTTGTACCTTACTTGCACATGTTCTTAGTGAAGCATTTGTCATTTATATCATGCCCGTTAGACCCTAGATTGGACTGGTTGGTTCTTAAGCTAAATATGGATTTGCATGTGTCTAAATTTAAATGTTCAAATTAAATAGGAATGTTGGAGTAAGGGACCTGGAAGACTTTTCAGAGGATGCTTGCAGTTTTGCCAGCTAAACAGTTGTTCTGCAGTATGTAAGTAAATTAAGCTTTGAAAGTTTATGCTAACAATTCCTACAGGTGTCACAACTTTTATTGATTACTTATAATATGTTCTATGTCTGTATAAGGCAGTCTTGAAACAGACTATCTTACTATAACCTCTTAAGCAATTTTTGGATAGTCTTGTACTGCAGGAAGTAGTATTTTGCTTTCAAAATGGCGAGAAAAAGGCAATTACCAAATTAAGACAGACAGACAGACCAATATAACCCTTAAAGTGATTGTAAATGATCACCTTGTAAAACAACCCATTCATTTTAAAATAGAACGTAAGGCAAAGCATTTTTTTGCATAGATATAAAAAAAAACATTATAAATACATTTTTCCCTTTTTTATAAGTGATCACATTCCCTCTCAGCTGCATAAAAGCTAGGGGGAGGAGAAGTAGAAATACACTGATCTTCCCAGAGAATGGCTATGCAGGGAGGGCATGTCAAGACAAGTCTGATCATTGGGGGAGAGTACACGGAGTTCCTAGCATAGCTAGAGAACTGACCAGGGTGTGCTTTCCTGCTTAGTGTGGTCAGTTTTTAAAAGGAAAGCAGAGGGACTGGCAGGAACACCAGGGATTTCATAAAAAGGAAGCAATACAAAGAGAACAAGCACATATCAGGAATATGAAATGTTTGGGTAACAAACATTTTAAAAGTGTAATCCTTTCCTTTAGAGAAAGCCAAGGTGTCAGTAAGTACAGTTTTCTACACCATTGAAAGGCACTTGGAAACTGGAGGAAACTCTGACAGAAGGAGATCTGGCAAACCAAAAGCCACAACAGAATAAGAAGACACGTTTCTGAGAGTCAACAGCTTGCATGACAGGCAGCTCACAGAAAATAGCTTCACATACAGCTTAACACTGATCTAAGCAAGTCTTTTC
>NC_138771.1:232405792-232525792 GCF_965119305.1 Pelophylax lessonae
GCAGTATATTGTAATGAAATAAGGTGTATTATCATTCTTTATGCTGACACAGAGGGTATTAGCTATGCTCCAACTGGAATGGTACAATATTCTCTACTTTCCTTGACTTGATATTTACTGCAGCTTTCCAATATATGGCATAAAAATTGGCCCTTAATCACTGGAAGTCATCAACAAATTTCACTAGAGAACCAAACAGCATTTAAAAGAATACCCATGTTTAGGCATATTTCTGATCTATTGCTGAAAATGTACCTGATCATATGGTTCCGTAGAATTTTTAAAGAAAAGATTGTTATCATATAGTGATAAAGCTTTATGACCACACATTTTATTAAGGCTTGTTTTCAAGGCAGCATACTAAAAATGCTTTATGCTGTAATATATTGAAATTGATTTAAATAACCCCATTATGGGAAAATTAGATCTTCAGGGAGTATTCATTAAGCACCACCATCAAGGAGCCACAGTATTTCAAACAGACTGTATCTACTACCACCTAATAGTATATTTCACACTGGTACAGGCAGATATAGCAATGCAACTCTTAAGTATGTGAAGGATCTGCTCTATCTCTTCTAATTTATTCTAACCAGCAAACAAAAATGGTTCTATTCAATATTTTATATTGCATGTTATAATTGATGAGCCACGTAACCACAAACATTTGATAGAAAAGTAAAGCTTTTTATTTAGCATTTATATATATATATATATATATATATATAAAAAAAGGTATGGCAGAAAGTTAGAAGTAGGGGCTGTAGAAATAAAAAGTTGAATTTCCTAGCAGTGATGTAATGTAAAACGGTTATCAGTTAGTAATCATAAACAGTGATAAAATATCTCCATCTCCTGTATGTTCAGCTTTGTATTATAGAGCAAAGTATAGGGTCATTTAGCACAACTTTCTAAAGAGAAAAGCACTTCCTGCAAAGAGCAGTACTCCTAAAAATCGTTCAGAATCTTGAGGCCTCATGCACACTTGAAAATCTGTGTTCAGCTTTTCTAAGGCCTGGTTCACACCTATGCAGTTTGTAGTTGATGCAATTTGCATTTTTCAACACATGTTCCTAATCCATTGAAGTCTATAGAACCAAAAACACAACCTGCTGGTCCCTGGTCCATTCCATAAAATGCAGGGATGTAAACATGACCCATAGGATACCATGTTAAATGGACTGTAGAGGGTTTCTGTAAAACAAAAAAGGCACTAAAAATGCATAGGTGTGAACCAGGCTTTAATGCAGGAGCGGTTATCTGGGAAGTGTAAACAACTTTTATGGCTCCCAGATCCCTTTTCCTGCGTTTAGATGTTTTTACTTTAAAGCAGGTTTAGAAGTGTTTAGATGCATTTAAATCCATTCAGCTACGTTCAACCAATACTAAACTGACTGTGAATACAACATTTTCTTGATTTGTTAAGCACATCTAAATGATGAGCTTGTATAAGCTACTGAACGTTAAGTGCACAAATGTACATAGAAGAACAGGATGCATTCAGATCAGTTTTAAAATGTTCACTCTGCAGAGCTCAGTGGCCTTTTTTGATGCTGTGCATAGTCTACTGTGTTATTTTGATTAAAAAAAAAAAAAAAAAAAAAAAAAAAAAAAAAAAAACAGGTGACATTTTCATACAAGTCTGTTTTCTAGGAGTCTAGGTTGCCAAAGTAAGGTTAGAGAGGTGAGGGAATTGCAGTCAATTAGCTCACTGGTGCTGTAGATACTACATAGTTTGTCATAAGGTTAAATTTAGCAGAACGTGATTACATTACACAAAATATTTTTTTCTTTGCAGGATAGCATGTGTACATACAATATTTATTGCTGCTACCTCTCACTATGTGGAGCTATGTAGGGCACAGAGCTTAACACTAGGCAGACCGATAAGTAAACAGTTGAAATACATACACCCCAACTGATTTACCTGCTAAAAGATTTCTAACTTTCTATTTGTTCCTGAGATTTACACAGTCTTGCCAGACAGCAGAGCTGGCTTGATGACCTATGCAATATAGCTAGGTGACACCAGAAGTAGTAGACTGGTTATCTTACATCACTCTCATACACTCACCCTCTGTTCTCTCTTACTGTCAGCAACCTGAACAATGTCACTTACCTGTTTGGTTTCAAGGGCTGTCCCTTCCCCTCTCTGATCTGAGGTTTGCTGCATAGGTGTTTACACAAGACTAAAATCAAGTGACCTGGCGCATTTACTAAAAGAATTGGGGATTTTTTTTAATTTTTACTTAAATTATCCAATTATACAGATTAAATAAGTAATCAGGAATTTGCTTTTCACATGACTAGATAATTGAAGTAAATATTCACACAATTTATTGTGTGAAGATTATCAACTCCTTTAGTAAATTAGCATCATTATTTAGGTACCAACACTGGCTGCTTTAAAAACAAATGTAATAGTTTTTTTTTTTTTTTTAAACAAAGCTGCATTAATTGGTGATTTCTTTATACCTGTCTCGAGTTAAGAGTGAACTACTTTTAAACTAACCATGTAAGATACATTCTACAATACAGGAAACCACACCCATGTCATTTAACTATATATAAATGAATGAGAAGCATGCATGTCAAAACACCTGTTAAGAGATATATATCTCAGATTGTATTATTTGCCAATTTGTGTGGTTTTCTGCATTTTTGCAGCACATTTTAAACTCTTTATGTCCATAAAAAGTATTTACTTTGAACTATTCAAAAAAAAAAAATAAGATAAAGTAATAGCAACCAACAAGGTCTCTGAGATCATTTTCTGGGTCTTCACACTTTTTATGGTATCTATATCTTATTTATACATTAGTCCCCCTATGAGGCGTAGAAAATATTTTCTAAAATACATCTGATACACAGTTCCAATTCACTTTGATACAGATTAAGAAAAAAAATTAAGAAATGAAGAGTCCTGTAAACAATATTTAAATACATTTGAATTGAATACCAAGATAAAACTACAATAGTTGCATGTTTTATTCTAGCTGTTCTTCTTCAAGATTTCTTTGTGACATCCAAATTAAAAGAGATCTTAACTGCACCTATGCAGTTAATAAATATTTATATATTCCACGGTGTTAACAATTGGGGTTTCATGTCTAACAAAACTGTGGCAGCCAGAGCTACTGAATAATACAGAAAATCAGCATCTTTATCTAGAGCAAAATGTCAAAACACTGACTTAGATGTACGTGTCTATTACATACATATACATAAAGTACATTTGTGGATACAAAATCTACCTTGCAACCCTCCCCTTAGAATACAGATATATCCACCCAAGGAGTCAGCGAGTAGAATAAATATTGTTAGCATGACAGCTCATGAAACAGCTAGAGAGAACAAAAAATGGAATTGCTAAAACATGGTAATCGCTTTGATATGGAGAGGTTTCTCAAGCTATAGGTGTTGAAGCATTGAATAATCGTCATCACGGGGAACATTATGCTCAGCATAGAAATACAGAATCATGTAATAGTTTTACTTTTATTATTATTAGTAGTAATACTTTATATAAATAATTCCTCTTTACAGGGGAAAGAAGATGTCAGATAATTCATCTGTACAAAATAAAGAACACCTCAGGTTCAAGTACATGCAAATCTCTTGTTAAAGCTGAACCTCAAGCAGATCTGAAAGACAGAAATGCAGCTCTGCAATCTCTACCCTCTTGCAGTCTTGGCACAGCAGAGCTCATAGAAAGGGAAGGAGCAGGAGCACAAGGACCATATCATGTATGCTGCAGTGCAAGAAGCATGCTGATAGGTGGAGAGAGCAGAATGAAGGAGAGATGAGCTCATCAGCGCGCTGCTTCTCCTTTCATAGTTCAGTCACAGGGCGGGTGTTGGGGGGGGGGGAAAGGGGGCTGTTATTGAAAGTGAAACTTCAGCAGTAAAAAATTAGGTCCTCTCCCCTGCCAGACAGGACTGTTCTAGGGGACATAGCAACACAAATCCCAGGACTGAATATACAGAAACACAAATCCGTTGGCAGGTAAAAGAGCTATAAAATATGTTTTTTATCTATGCATTTAGCTGTTTTCCTGGACAGATTTACTCAGATTCCTGTGCTTAAATTGTTCTCAATTATTATTTTACAATTGGTAAGGCAGACCTCCTCAAGTGCAGAGACCATTATGCCCCCTTGAGGAAGCTGATCCTTAAGCAAAATAGGACTTGGAAATGTTGATGGTTTTTTTGAGGGGGATCCCCTTTATACCTCCATGGTACTTTACTCTGTGTTATCCAGCATCTAATCCAGCATCTAATTTTTTGTGGTGGACCGCATCTCACATCGCAACAATTCATCACATCTTTCTCCCACTTGCACCTTCTTTAGGACATCAAGGCATATAGAAATTTTTTGGAAGATTTCCATGGGCTATTGCACAGTGGTAGGAGAGTTTATGACTAGCTGGTCTACTCATTGAACAGAGATGATGATGCTGATTCAATGAGCATGCTTGAGCAGGAAGCCTGCAATGCTAAGCCATGAAATAGGATTGCCAACTTACTTGGCTTAACAGGGCAGCAAAGGTGTGTGAATTACAAGACTAGATAAACAAAAATGCAGTGTAAATCACTTCAGATGCATGCAATTTAACTGTACATTTAGGTGTCTAAATACTTTATAAAAGAAATTTAGTGAGCTGCTAATGATCGAGCGTACATGAGTACACCCATGGGGGGAAGCCAGGAGCGCAGATGGCGGACGCCAGAAGAGGAGGATTGGGGCTGCTCTGTGCAAAACCATTGCACAAAGTAGGTAAGTATAACATGTATGTTCTTTTTTAAAAAAAATATGTTAACAATCACTTTGGGTATATTGATATATTTAATGTTGCTTGTCCCTCCCATGACTCATGACACGTTCACTTTAAATCATTTCCATCTTATCTTTAATCTTTGAAAAATTAGTAATTACCATTTCTCACAGTTTGAGAGTAAACGCGCTATATTTATGTAAAGGACAAAGGACTGGTAGATTTTGGTTTCCTTTTCTTTGTATTAGGTTAAAATTTCAGCTAATAAGGCAATACAAGAGATTTTGATAAACGTGTGTTACAAGAAAATCATGTAAAAACAAGAAGTTTACAAAAAGGAGATGGATCTACACTTTTACAGAAAGGGCTACAGTTTTTAGAAAAACGATTGAAAATGATAGAATTTTCAAATGTTATTTTGCTTTCGGGAACATAAACGATTAATCCTAAACAGATTACATTTCTCTTCCATGGTCTGTGTAAGATGTACAAAAGGTGTAAGATGTAGGTTAGCAGTCAGTTACAATATAGAATATAATCCTAAATAACCCCATAGGACAATAATATGATCCTCATATATGCATTCCTCATATATAGAGGAAGCAGAAGGTAAAACAAAGGCGCTTTTAAGAAAATGCTTGATGATAATGCACGTAGTCACACTTCTATAATCCTATGCACATGTCTTTTTCCTGTATAGCTGTGTTTTAAATCAAACAAAGTTAATTTTTTTAAAATATTATTTTGATCTGACAGCTGTTAGGGATCACAAAGTAAATGGATTCAGACAATTCTGACCTAGCCTTGGGCAGAAAAAAAATAAAACATCAGAAAACTCTCTAAAATGAAAAGTTTGTCAGATTTACTACTAGATTTAGAAAAATAAAGAATATAGCCATAACATGGATATCCAGGAAATGTTGTTCCCATGATGTCAGATGCAAAGGTATTTACCCAAATCCCGGGATTGAAGTCCTACATTATGCAGTATTAAATTACACCTCATAAATATCTGGCTACAATATGAAAACATTTCACAAAGTTTAGATTTCCAATAATTGCAACTTTTAGCATTATGTGAAAATCTTGAATATACGTAGAGTTAGGCAAGTGTTTTTCTGTAATAATTCCTGCTTTTACACTGGAATTGTTACAATTCTGTACAAATCATGCATGTACACCTTAGTTGTGGATATACATGGGTGCTATTGTTGTAAAGGGGTTTTCATTTTACATTACTTTGGTTAATGCCACTAAATGAACCCCACTATGAGCCCAGAATATCTGGTCTGTTTAAATTAGAGCAAATTTTGTGGTGAGAGAATGAAATTGCAGATGGTGGTGGCATAAAAGCTGTGGGTTCATCACCTACACATCTACCACCCTTCACATGTAGCTGCCTGTGTATGATCTGCAACAAAGCGTGTCCGGTAATTGCAATTTTACTTTCACTGCATTGCATAACGTGTGCCTAACATCATCTTCCAATCACTGTAAAGTGCAATACTATCCTAAATACATCTGAATCTTGTGTAGGCAGGCTTTTAAAGAGTGTCAGGTGCTGTAGTGTATTTAAAGTCTGAGTAAAAAAGTTGCAGGAGTCACCCTAATTAGTGTATGTCAGGTATCAGAATTTGCAACTATTTAATCAGGATAACATTAGCTACATGGGACATTACTATAACATTTGCCATTCTTGTCAAAGAAAAAAAAAACTATTATGTGAGATTTGAATTACATGGGCACTTCTAGAAAAGAAAATAATGTACATGTTTTAAAACTGCATATATTGATTTACTGCAATCTGTATTGACATTATGCAATGCGCAGTAACTATTAAGGTTTAGTCATGTTTAATCCTTAACTAATTCAACATAGTAAACAGATACCCTGAGTTATGAAAAAAAGTAGAACATGTTCACTTTGCAAGGTGAATTCTATTCTCGCAGGGGAATTTTAATTTACCTTAGTGAATGTAGGAAATCAATGCAGATCTGTGCAAGCAAAAATCTATTTTTTTATTCTCCTTGATTGGGTATTCTTTCACCACATTAATTTTGAAAAGTGAGCATGCATAATTCTTTTAATAAATGAGGGTCAGTGTATCTAACTCCAAGAAAAAAAAAGTAACATAGTGCAGCTCACCAATGCTTGGATGTGGTGAGTGCATTACTTTTCCTTTATTCAGGTTTGTTTTGCTTCATTTTAACCTTATAATCCTGTCAGTAAAATACTTTCTGCCCTAGGGTGACAACAATCACTCGCTGCTCTGTATCTATATATGGTGGAGTACAGAAAGTTAGAAGCTCACTGGATTTCTGACATAAACAACCGGCATTTTCCCATATTGGCATTGGGCTTGTTCACTCTGCAATCCCTGCATTTATTGTGCAGTTCCACATGCACATCTACAGTATCTCACATAAGTGAGTACATCCCTCACATTTTTGTAAATATTTTATTACATATTGCTACAATATAAAGTAGTGAGTGTAAAGCTTGTATAACAGTGTAAATTGACTGTGTTCTCAAAATAACTCAACACAGCCATTAATGTCTAAACCGCTTAAACAAAAGTGAGCACACCCCTAAGTAAAAATGTCCAAATTGGGCCCAAAGTGTCAATATATTGTGTGGCCACCATTATTTTCCAGCACTGACTTAACCCTCTTGGGCATGGAGTTCACCAGAGCTTTACAGGTTGCCACTGGAGTCCTATTCCATTCCTTCATGACAACATCATGGAGCTGGTGGATGTTAGAGACCTTGCACCATTGCACCTTGCAATGGTCATCTTGGAGGTGTGTTTGGGGTCGTTATGTTGGAATACTGCCATGTGGCCCAGTCTCCGAAGAGAGGGGATCATGCTCTGTTTCAGTATGTCACAGCATGTCACATGTTGGCATGCATGGTTCCTTCAAGGAAATGTAGCTCCCCAGTGCTGGCAGCACTCATTCAGCCCCAGACCATGACACTCCCACCACCATGCATGACTGAATGCAAGACACACTTGTCTTTGTACTCCTCACCTGGTTGCTGCCACACACACTTGACATCATCTGAACCAGTAGTTTATCTTGGTCTCATCAGACCACAAGACATGGTTCCAGTAATCCATGTCCTTAGTCTGCTTGTCCTCAGCAAACTGTTTGTGGGCTTTCTTGTGCATTATCTTTAGAAGAGGCTTCCTTCTGAGATGACAGCCATGCAGACCAATTTCATGCAGTGTGCAGCATATGATCTGAGCGCTGACAGGCCGACCCCCCACCCCTTCAACCTCTGCAGCAATGCTGGCAGCACTCATATGTCTATTTCCCAAAGACAACCTCTGGATATGACGCTGAGCACGTGCACTCAACGTCTTTAGTCAACCATGGCGAGGCCTTTTCAGAGTAGAACCTGTGCTGTTAAACCACTGTATGATCTTGGCCACCGTGCTGCAGCTCAGTTTCAGGGTCTTGATAATATCTTCTTATAGCCTAGGCCATCTTTATGTAGAGCAGCAATTCTTTTTTTCAGATCCCAGAGAGTTCTTTGCCATGAGGTGCCATGTTGAACTTCCAGTGACTAGTATGAGAGAGTGCGATAACATCAAATTTAACACACCTGATCCTCATTCACACCCAAGACCTCGAGTCTAATGAGGTCACATGACAGGATGTTAAATGACACCGGGGAGCGAAAATGGGCCCAATTTTGACTTAGGGGTGTACTCTTGTTGCCAGCGGTTTAGACATTAATGGCTGTGTGTTGAGTTATTTTGAGGGGACAGCAAATTGACACTGTTATACAAGCTGTACACTCACTACTTTACATTGTAGCAAAGTATAATTTCTTCAGTGTTGTCACATGAAAAGATATAATAAAATATTCACAAAAATGTGAGGGGTGTACTCACTTTTGTGAGATACTGTATATGCATTTGTAATGCATTTGCGTTGTGTTTGTGGGACATTTTTCTTGCATATGCATTTGTACTGTGCTTAAAACTGCATCTGGTATAAAGAAGCCATGAAAGTGACAAAATGTTGGGAACCATGCATGTACTGAAGAGATGTTCTGGATAAATACTGTGTGTGTGTGTATATGTATATATATATATATATATATATATATATATATATATATATATATATATATATATATATATTTACATTGTTGTATAGACACACATTTGAATAGATGTAATTGGTCACTGTGCTTTGTTCAGTGATATGGCAAATTCAATTGCTTAGATTACCTACTAGCATATCACCATAACAAAATAAATTCAACCATGTCCTGCCCAGCCCTGACATCCCCTTAACCACTTGCCGACCAGATATAAAGCTGCAGGTCGGCAGGTTCCTGTGTAACTACGTACCCTCGCGGGAGTGATTGTGGAGGCACGCACCCATTTGCCAGCAAGGAAGCTGATTTGTGGGGCTGGCAGCTGCGATTGCTGCCGGGCACCTGCGATCGCCCCACGTGGAGATAAAATGGCGGTCTGCTGTTGTAAACTCAGCAGACCGTTGTTCTGTCAGCAATCAACACAGGGCTCCTGTGTTCCTCCTATTTAGAAACACAGGTCCCTGTGTTGATTGCATAAGCCCATCCCCCCACAGTTAGAAAACACCCCCTAGGCATACATTTAACCCTTTGATCGCCCCCTGGTGTTAACCCCTTCCCTGCTAGAGTCATTAGTACAGTAGCAGTGCATATTTTTAGCACTGATTACTGTAGTAGTGTCCCAAAAGTGTCAAAAATGTCAGTTTGGTGTCCAATCTGTCCGCCACAATGTCGCAGTCCCACTAAAAATCGCTGATCGCCGCCATAACCAGTAAAAAAAAAATGACATAAGTCTTTCCCTTAGTTTGTAGGCGCGATAACGTTTGCGCAAACCAATCAAAATACGCTCATTAGGATTTTATTTACCAAAAATATGTAGCAGAAGAATGCAAATTGGCCTAAAATGATGAAAAAATTAGATTTTTACATTTTTTTTATTGGGAATGTTATATAGCAGAAAGAATTGTCACTTTTTTTTTTAGTTTATCGTGGAAAAAATCAAAAATCGAGCAGGTGATCAAATACCACCAAAAGAAAGCTCTGTTTGTGGGAAAAAAAGGACATCAATTTTATTAGTGTACAGCATCGCACAACCACGCAATTGTCAGTTAAATTTACGCAGTGCCAAATCCCAAAAAAAATGGCCTGGTCATTAAGGAAGTCTTCCGGTCCAGAACTGGTAAATTGGAGTATTATGCCTAGGAGGTGGGAAGGTTTACATGATCAGCTAACCACTGTGATTTGCTGTCATAGTGGTTACAAGATCAGGAGCTTGTCCTGCCAGCTCCCAATGATTACTAGAGACATTTAACAGCTCAGTCTCTGTGATGGGAACATGCAGTGAGTGCGCTCTCTGCAGAGAAAATTCTGCAGCCGATGGACATATATGTCTGTTGTGGGGCCATTAAAGCCCACTCTCTTTCCAGCAGCACATACCAGTTATGTGGGCGGCAAGAGGTTAAGATGTACAGGATGACATTAATTTCAATAAAAATATTTCACAACAGAAAAAAAATCCCAGGTGTCTGTTGAACTCTTCAACTTTCTTAGTACATGTTACCTGGAAATAGCAGGGATGAAACATGTGCATTCCAGTAGCTAGCTCGTCGACCCTTTTGGCTGCTTTATGAGGCCATATGTTACCAGTATGGTTCTTATAATGGGCATATACTGTATAACCCACATACCATTTGGGAGATTATTCTTTTAACATGTATATCTAAATAAATCATAAAAAGGAAAGCATGCAAATGTAATAGCAACAAAGAAAAAGTAGTGTTTTCTGTTAAGTCTCTTTTTTTCAGTGGGTTGAACTGGATATTTATTTTTCAACCAGATTAACTATGTAACGATGTACACAATAATTCTGGACAAATGACATGAGGTACTCTATTGTGAACACTGCTTTATGAAAAACTACAAGCACAGAGACTTCAGGCAATGTCCCCTTGCAAAAGTATGCAACATACAATGACCAAAGGAATGTATTACTAGTTGTCCATGGCCTTAAGTGGATCTCTACATTTGCATCCATATTTGAGACTCACTCCCCCCCCCCCCATTCACAAAACATACCTACAAATAATGATAAAAAAATACTGTCATTTTGTTGGGGCAGGCTAATACAGTGGATTATATAGGCAGCTTGTTTTGTTCAGAACAGCTTGCAATGTACAATTAGGGGACAAATAGGAGTTAACATTTAATATAAAGTCTGTGTTATATCAATTTGGCTGCAAAAGTAGTTGTACAGTATACTTTAAAGTTGAAATCTCTAATTCTGTCTAGCCAGTCTTATGATTCGCACTTCCTTACATTCACTACACTATCACCTTGTTCGGGTCATTAGTACCATTGGAAGTTGAATGCTGAACCAGGGGGTTGTTGTCACCTGGATGGCTGTGTAGTTTGAAAGGGCTGTATGTATCGTATATGATCAGGTGAACATAGTTACATAAAGTATTAAAAAACTGGAAAGTAAAACAGTATATGTATATATAGCAGTGTGTGTAAGTGTGTGTGTATATATATATATATATACACACACATTAGTTGTGTATTTAGCAGTTTTCCTAGAGTTCTGAATCCATTTTCATTCCAGGTTCATATGTACCTATATATATATATATATATATATAGGTACATATATATATAAAGAATACTCCATGGCAAGCTTTTATTTACGGTTGCACCAAAATTTGTGATGCTGATTTCAGTTTAAATCAAAAGTTCCCAATTACGGTCTTTCAGTACACGAACATATAATGTCAACTAAAAAAAAAAGACAACCCCTTAGAATTTGGAAAAATAAGAACAGACAACACACAAGGTGTTAATGCTGCACATTAGACAAAAAGTAAAATTAGACATTTAGGGAGTCAGATTAACTCATGCAATTCCCTATCTAGATTAGATAGAATTATTATTGACACTAACAATCTTTCATGCACAGCATGTATAAAAATGGCAAAACAATCTGATCTCATTGTAAAAAAATAGAAATAAAAATTTAGGTCAATATATTATTTCTGGCACTCTACAAAATACCACACAAACAAAAATTCAAGTTCTGATGACTGCTTGAACACTGCTCAATTGTTCCAAAGAGTGACCTATGACACTGATCATAACATTAAAAATAGTTTTAATTTGCTGTACTGCCTAAGCAGCTGGGAAAGATCAGTTTTTATTAAAAAAAAAAATCGAATTTTCCACACATGCAAAATATGATTTTATAATGCCATTATTAATTTGCTGTTACTGTGAATTCCCACCTACCCCTTAATCACATTAAAGCATAATAGGCTCACCGTTGTAGACACTGGAACAATCTCAGTGTGGAATGACAGGGGACTGGAATGATCCTTTTGTCAAGAGGAGTGACAAGGAACTTGAATGATCTGAAAGTGCAACAACAGGGGACTGGAACAATGTAAAAGGAAAATATACAGTAATAGCAATGACCCAAACTAAGACTGTAAGAAGTACTGAATGCCAAAAGACACAAAGTAGATATGATTGTGACAGATAAGATACAGAATTGTGAACTGAAAATGTTAGAAAGAACATAGTAAAAACACATGAGAGAAGATATATGAAATGGTTGAGTCCCACTCTGTATTCCCATAGCAATACTAAAATAAGTAAAAAAAACAAAAAACAAAACCTATTTACATCTAAGGTTTACACAAATTTCCCTGAGTGAAAAGAGCATTGATCATAAAAATGTTGGAAGTAAATACATTAGGGTACAATGGATATAAAAAGTCTAAACACCCCTGGTTTCTGTGATGTAAAAAAATGAAACTAAGAAAAGAAAAAGAAAATAACTTTTTCCACATTTAATGTGACCTATAAACTGTACAACTCAATTGAAAAACAAACTGAAATCTTTTAGGGGGGTAAGTAATAATAAAATAACAAAATAGTGTGGTTACATAAGTGTGCACACCCTCTTATAACTGGGGATGTAGCTGTGGTCAGAATTAAGCAATCACATTCAAACTCATGTTAAATAAGAGTCAGTACACACCTGCCATCATTTTAAATATGCCTCTGATTAACCCCAAATACAGTTCAGCTGTTCTAGTATGTCTTTCCTGACATTTTCTTAGCCGCATCCTACAGCAAAAGCCATGGTCTGCAGAGACCTTCCAAAGCATCAGAGGGATCTCATTGTTAAAAAGTATCAGTCAGGAGAAGGGTACAAAGAAATTCCAAGGCATTAGATATACCATGGAACACAGTAAAGACAGTCATCATCAAGGGGAGAAAATGTGGCACAACAGTGACATCACCAACAACTGGACATCCCTCCAAAATTAATGAAAAGACGAGAAGAAAACTGGTCAGGGAGGCTGCCAAGAGGCCTACCGCAACATTAATATCTGGCAAGTACTGTCTGTGCGGTACATGTGACAACTATCTTCTGTATTCTTTATATGTCTGGGCTATGGGGAGAGTGGCAAGATGGAAGCCTTTTCCTACAAAGAAAAACATCCAAGCCCGGCTAAATTTTGCAAAAACACATCTGAAGTCTCCCAAAAGCATGTGGGAAAATGTATTATGGTCTGATGAAACCAATGTTGAACTTTTTGCCCATAATTCCAAGAGATATGTTTGGCGCAAAAACAACACTGCACATCACCAAGGGTGTGCACACTTATGCAATCATATTATTTTTGTTTTTTTCAACCTTCTTCCACCTTAAAAACTTTAGTTTGTTATTCAACAGAGTTGTACAGTTTATAGGTAACATTAAAGGTAGAAAAAGTTCTGAAATGGTTTATCTTTGTCTCATTTTTTTACATCAGAGAAACCTGACATTTTAGCAGTGGTGTGTAGACTTTTTATATCCACTGTATAGGAAATACAGGACATACAGAAGACACCTAAACAGTAAACACTGCACATGCTTTTACTTACTCTAGGTAGTTTCTAAATGCAATCTCCATGCTGGTGCTGGTCCTACAAAGCCAAATTATCCAGTGTAAAAAACATATGGTAGGTTCGTGACTCCAATATACTGCAAAATTATGGCCAAGATGGCAGCTAAGAGTATGGCGACACAGGACCAACACCATCAAGGCAGAAAATGTCAAGAACGTTCAAACTAAGCAACACCAAAATGTATGGTTTTACGCTGTTCTTTTGCTAGAGCCAGTCGTTTTAGGGCCTTGCCACCTCATTGTAAAAAGTAAACGTTTTAAATGAAATTTGATTTGATTTTTTTTATGGTCAATTTTGGTTATCAAGATTAGAATGTTACAAGTAAAAAGGCTAATGTAGAAGTGTATTTAGGAATGCACAATGCTAAAATATACAATTGCTTCCACGTAGACACGAGACAATCTCTTGCCTTTATTCAACAATGAGTACATTTTTAAGAAAATATCTTCTTTTGCCAGCCCATGTAATACAACATTACAATGCATACCTTCTGTTTGGCAAAATAAACTTTAAGGGCATCCACTCTTAAATCTGTATATAAATGCTAAAACATTGCCATTTCAGCATATTCCTTCAGATGTAAATTATAGCACTATGAATGAAACCATCAAAATCCCAAAAATGTGTTTCTTACATCAAATGATCATAACCTCAGTAGGAATCACAAAAGAAATGTCTAGTTCTGAAATCATGTGATTCCTATTGAGGCTATGGTCATTTAATGTGAGATGCACGTTTTGGGATGAGGATGGTCTCATTCATAGATTCATAATTTACATTTGATTTTACTAAAGCAGTTCATATATAATTCTTTTTGCTAGTTGGTTTCTTGTATTAGCATATCCCTTGGTACATAAAATAAGGGTATTTTATTGATAATAAAAATAATTTGGCTCTTACAATTTAAGCTGTTAATACAGGGAAGCTTAATGTACACGAAAAAAAAAAAAAAAAAAAAAAAAACCACCACCACTCATACAGCTTTGCACTCCAAATGGTTCATATAGTTGCTAGGTCTTCTCAAGATAGGTAGTTGAAAGTTAGGAGGAAATCTCTGCTTAGAATGCCTCTATACCTCTGATAACACTGCTGGTGAATTTTAAGGTTCTGTTTTTTTTTTATCAGAATAGTGATTCAGTGATCCACAATAATTAATATTAGTCCTCTCAGTGACTGCGCTATGTATTGACTAACTGGAAAAACTGCTTTAAAAGTGGTTTTTACCTCTTCCTAGTCTATTGTAACATGACAGTCAGTCGGGAGCCCCATTATCCTTGGAGGATGTCCACCGGACACAGTCGATGACAGATCACTAGACCGGCTCTCTGCTGGTACCATGTCATCACTGTGGCCAATAACAGCAGATCACATGACAGTTGTACACAATGAAATCATTTGATTGATTTGAATGATTGCATTGTGTACTATTGTGATGAGCACTGTCATTGGTCACAGTGACACATGGTACAGACAGGGCCAATCACAGCTAAATTGTACCATGTGATTAGCCAATCACAGCTAATCACAATAGTAAACACTGAATAAATAGTTTTCATTCAGAAAAATGGTTGCCTATAACTGTAAAATTATATAAGCAATCATAGTGTGTGAAAAAAAAAATCCTGATCACCTCCCTAGAGTAGTACCGTGTTACTATGGTAACACTGTATTACTCTGGTCACTGTAGGTGACCAAAAAAAATTGTAAAAAATAAAATAAAATGTAATAAAATATAATAAAAATATGAATTTTTCTTTTCCCATACTGTCCCCATTCATTGACCCTGATCACTGCTCCACACCAGTTATATGATGATGCTGTACTGCACTGGTGACAGTATGTAAAAAAATTGTGAAAAACATTTTTTTTTTCATTTTCTAAAAAATTGTGACAAAAAAAATACAACTTAAAAAAAACTTGCCACGCCTCTTACTTAACACCTTGGATATTTGTACTGTCCTGGCATTTTCGTGTCTCAAGAAAAGATATAGCTCGTCACTACATCCAGATTGATCTATTTTCAGATATATATACCATAGTTTGTGGACTCTATAACTTTTCTACTGACTAAATAATATACACCAATTTGGGTTATTTTCACCAAGGAAATGTAGCAGAATACAGTTTGGCCTAAATTTATGAAGGAAGTTTATTTATTTTATTTATTATTTGCAAAATGTTATAACAGAAACAAAAAAAGCATCTTTTCTTTCGTTTTTCATTTATTTAGCAACAAAAAAAAAAAAAAAACAATTGGGGAAAAAATATATAAAAATGTCATATACATTGTTCAGGTATACTGTTGCATGTGCATGCAATTGTCATTCAAAGTGTGACAGCAGTGAAAGCTGAAAAATTGGCCTGGGCAAGAAGGGGGTAAAAGTGTCCACTATTCAAGCGGTTAATCCCAAACCCAAATATATTGCACATTCATTACATGTGGTGTCTGCACTAGTTGTATTTTTTTTTTTTTTTTTTTACTTTAGGCTTTTTCTCATCTGTTTTACCTGGTAATCTGGCCAGTAACACACTTGTATTAGAGTGCACACACTCTGGATGAATGAGCACAGGGGAAACTTTGGACAGCAGCATTGTCAGTTTGAGCTAGTTCTTTAAAAAAAACAAGCTACTAGCCAGATCACCAGGTAAAAATAAAAGAAAGAATGCTTGAAAAAAAGAGGTAAGCTGTAATATAATAAATGTTTGATTTTGGGTTTAAATATAGCATTACAAGTGTTTTATAATATATGTTTGGTAACAGCAAAACAAATACCTGTTGATCATTAACAAGGTAGGTTGTTTGGCCAAATGATCAGACAAGGGATAACTGTAACTTGCAGTTAAACAAACACATGCAAATTTGGAAGCAATCACGTGAATCCAGTTCAGAATAGCAAAGAGCATGCATATACTGCAGATTAAAACAAATTATGAAAGCTGCACAAACACAGACCATCCATAGCAATCTCTCGGTTGCTCAATTAGGGTAACATGGCTACATAGCTTAATCTCTATTTGACTAACAACAGAGTTTAGCTAAGATTTATTACATAAGTAAAACAGTAGAGAACATCGCAACTTGTGATTATTTTCATAAACAAAATCCTTATTAGTAAAGTCTAGGGTAGTTCTGGTAACAAAGGCAAATAGGGATCAAATGAACATGTATGCCACCCCACTAGAGCTAGATTACTTTGGTATAATTCAGGGAGGGAGCTGTGACAGCTCCTCCGGCTGCCCCATCACCAATTGTGATAGTGGTGGACCGTTCACCTGGCTATGGGCCCAGCTTTCTCTGCCGCTTAGGTATAGCCCCTCTGAGTTGCTGAGGGACCTATTTTCTCTGGGCATGTCCAGTAAAACAAGGAGTTGTGGGGAAAGTAGTCAAAGGGATCTGCACCTGCGTGCGGTGAATAAACAGACATTTTTTTTTACAAATAGATTTTTCTTTTATTAAACATATAAACAGAACAAATAATTACAGCTACATTACATTACTCTGCACAAAAACAAAACAAAACAGAACAAAAAAAAAAAAAAAAATTTTTGGGAGAGGAAGGGAAGGGGAATACCAACAAAACAGTTTAAGGGCTGGAAAAAGAAAAAAAAAAAAATTATTTTTAATAAGTTCCTGCTTCTGTCATTATAGAACAGGTGACATTGGCACGCCTACCGCATCAATCCAAGCTGACCACACTTTATCAAATTTCTTTGGGCAATTCCTACTACCGTATGTGAAACGGTAGAATGGAAGTGTCTTAGTAACGGCAGCTATCCAGGTTGATCGGGTGGGAGGTTCGGGTAGCTTCCATCGCAAAAGGATTTCTCTCCTAGCGTAAAACAGGGTATACATAATGCACATTTTATCGTATCTATCCCCTCCCACTTCTGTAAGGTTACTCAATAGAGTTACCTTTGGGTCCAAAGGAATCGTAATGTCAAAAATTTCCCCAATAGTATCCGTCACGGCCTTCCAAAAGGTTGCCAGCTCCGGACACGACCAAACTACATGTATAAAGGTACCAATTCCATGCCCACATCTGGCACACGAGGGATCCTTCATAGGATATATCCTAGCAAGACGTTGCGGCGTATAGTATGCTCTGTGTAAGAATTTAAGTTGTATAAATCTATCCCTAGCCGCTATCATTGAGGGGATATAATTATTAACCGAGTCCTCCCAATCTTCAACCGTCAGGTCAGGGATGTCATCCTTCCATTTATTATAGATTTTCTCAAGAGACCGACCATGATCTGTTGAAAGTATAAAGTATATAGCAGAGAGAGTTTTCCCTATTACCTTGAACGTTAGCATTTTCTCCAAAGGGTCTGATTCCAAGATAACAGGGCCTTGGAACTGAGCCCGCATAGCATGACTAAGCTGGTGGTAACGAAAAACCATAGTGGGAGGCAATGAGTAGGTATACTGGAGTGCGTCAAACCCTAGAAGTCTTCCATCTTTAATAACATGTTTCATGGTCACAATCCCTCTGGCAGCCCATACCTGGGGTTCAGGAAGTTGGTACAAATGTAATAGATTAGGATTACCCCACAACGGAGTGTGGGGGGATATATGTAGAGGTGCATTATATATCACCCGCGCCTGAGTCCATATCCGCAGCACCGTCTTCATCAGACTGGTTATTTGAGGATGTGCCCGTTCACCCCGGAAAACCAGATTACTAAGGGCCGCATAGGAACCCAGCAATGCTGCTTCTAGTGTAACTGCGGAGTTAGTTTTGGGTTGGGAAAACCACCACCGGACCGTCACCAGTACAGCCGCCCAAAAGTACAGCTTAAAGTTAGGAAGCGCTAAACCCCCTCTTGCAAGTGGGAGATATAACGTACGCTTTGCGACTCGTGGAATACACATTTTACAGTCCTAGTGGAAAAAATAAATTCAGCTACCATATCTAAGGACAAATAGGCCCCAATATATTGAGATCAGTGAAACATCACATATGACTATCCCTACTAGATTACTGCACATTGTAAATTTTAAGTACAGTTTATAGTATTTTATTAAAAAAAATGAATCAGCATGTAAGGAACTTCACAAACACTTCAGCTACATTGCTATAATTGTATGCAGAGCTTTGTTATGTCAGAATATTTAAGCGGTATGTATGCAGTGGGTACATGTACAGTCCACATCAGTGACCATATACACTGTGCAAGTGTAGTATGCCAACAAATAAGTTGGAATAGTTCAATTCTGCAGTCCACAAACTTTCTACAAATGTCAAAATAAAGCAACAATTTGAATCATCTTCAATGTTTTCTATTCAAAATGGGGTGGTGTACACCATTTCTCACATAATACATATCCAGGGTGACATATTACCTTTGCACTGACAATAAAATTCCAGGATAAAGGATGTAAGAAATTAGGATAACTTATGCAATGTAAACACATATGCCAATGTAAAATAGGCCCATGAACAAGTAATGAGGACTATTTACTAAAAACTTGAGATAGCTTGCTTAGTTTACAGGATTTTTTATATGTACACATGTTTGGATGATAAAAGCGAATACGGCTTTACTTTACTATTTATTAAGCTAATTAAAAATATCTTTAGAAGAGTGAACAATGATATCGCTAAGTGAACAGTGTCAACTCTTTTAGTAAAATCACCCCACAAAAATACATATGAACCCAAATGTATAAATTATTTGAACAATACAGTAATTGTATATAATGACAGATGAAATGCTTAACTTTGCAAAGCATGTAGAATACAAAAAGAGTACATAAGTGATACTAGCACTTGAGGGTAATTGGATCACACCTGCCAACATGCCCAAACTCCTTCTTTTGTGTAAGGGTAACTTTAAACAAATTGCTTAAAAACACTGTGAGCTGATATACTGAAACTTTAAAAGGTAGGCAATTTAAATTTATAAATATCATTAGAAAAATGTATACCTGTCTGCAGAAAACCATAAAGGACAATGTACTCAGATGTAACTTGAATTTTCATTTAACAAGGCTGCACCTTATGCAGTTTTTAAGTTAGTTCATTAATACACTATATTGTCAAAAGTATTATCTGCATTTACACGCACATAAATTTTAATGGCTGACGCCTCAAGAGTTCCCTTCACTGGAACTAAGGGGCCAAGCCCAACCCCTGAAAAACAACCCCACACCATAATCCCCCCTCCACCAAATTATTTGGACCAGTGCACAAAGCAAGGTCCATAAAGGCATGGAAGAGCATCAAACATTCCCATAGACACACCTTTAAACCTTGTGGACAGCCTTCCCAGAAGAGTTGAAGCTGTTATAGCTGCAAAGAGTGGGCCAACTCAAAACTGAACCCTACAGACTAAGACTGGCATGCCATTTAAGTTCATGTGCATGTAAAGGCAGGTGTCCCAATACTTTTGACAATATAGTGTATATATATATATATATAGTATTTATTAGTCAGATAATCAGACTGCTGTATCTCTGATCATGCAAAATAAATTAAGCCCAGACTGATACCATCATTATGAATAATGTGGCAGAGATGTAATGTAGATGTCTCAGCTGGGAACTCTCCATCCTAGCTGACCAGAAGTGGTTTGCGCAGCCTTGTACAGCCCCTTACAACAGACTGGAGTTGCTGTGCAGACCTATATGCCTTCTATGACTATACATAATGGTGTTTGAAACGAATGTGTATTTCTTCATCACATGAGGACACTAGGATTTCCTTTTGTTGTTACAGTTAACTAAGCTTATGTGCATATTTAATTAAACAATGTGGAAGAGTACTCTGAATATTTATGTGCACCTGTGAAGAGTGGTGCTCCAATAAAGCATATTTTCATATAGCATCTGCAGCAAGTTCAACATCAGCTTGCACATATAACAGACACAGCTGAAAATCTCTCAGGGTGCAAAATAGGGTTTAAGGTTATATTAAAAACCATTTTTGACTATTACAAATATGTACAGTAGCTCACAAAAGTGAGTACACCCCTCACATTTTTGTTATTTATTTCTTTTCATGTGACAACACTAAAGAAATTACACTTTGCTACAATGTAAAGTAGTGAGTGTACAGCTTGTATAACAGTGTAGATTTGCTGTCGTCTCAAAAAAACTCAAAACACAGATATTAATGTCTAAACCGCTGGCAACAAAAGTGAGATGCTAGCAGCATTAAAAAAAAAAAAATAAATAAACCTGCAAGTGTTTTAATGTGAATAAGTGGAATGTGCAAAACTTTACAATGCTGCTTCTGCATACTACATGCTTCTGTTGACAAAAAAAAGTTCTCCTTTTGCAATTAAAGTCATTCATGAATATGCATTACTAACCTGCTGCTTTTTACATTTTTTTTTTTTTTACATTCTTTACATGTAGACCGTTAAATTTTACATATTGAAATTGGTAAACAGGTTTTTTTAAAACCTTTACAACACCATTCCTACTCCAAATCCTACTTCAACATGTATCTAAACCCAAAAATAAAAATGTAATATACTGCAGCTTGTTAGTCCTTAGATGCGATGGCTGTATCAGTTGCCCAATTTCTTTTTCTATTCTTTATTCTCACCTGGCAATCCCCAATCCCTGTCCCTGGATGGTTATCCTCAGCACTCCCCCCCCCCCCCACTATCTATACAAGGAGCCAAGATTGCCACCCAGGCTAACCAACAGACATGCTTGCCTTTGTCCATCCATCAAATAGGGATAGGGAGATTAGTAGCTTACAAAAGAAAGATACATTGGTTGATACATCAGTTCAACTCACTGGAGGTGATAAGAGATTCTACATTTCTGGCAAAACCAATTTTTTTATTTTTTTCTGTACTTGTTAAAAATGTTCCTAGCCTGAATTCCTTCCTTAATTAAGGAGAAACTTCCCTAAACCCTAGACTCACAGTTTGTCCTATACATCTCGCTCATCAACTTTATTATGAAACACCTAGATTAACCTAGTTAGGCTTACCTTTAGTTCAGGTTCTACTTTTGACATGTTTCTTTTTTGGCAAAGATGGCTGTGACCGCAATACCTGAATGTACTAAACATTATTTATTTCACTTGAAAAAAAATTTCTTGGGAAGGAAAAAAAAAAGAAGAAGTGGATGGTGTGCCCCTCCCGGCCCAGGACACAGTTTGTTCCCAATAAGGGGTGTCTGGATGGGTGGTCGACACCATTAATGTTCCACTGTTCTAAATTTAAATATACCTTTATTACTATTGATAACACTTATTATATGTTATAATCCCATCATTGAACTTAATACTATATATGTATGATATTTCTTCTACTTGCTTGTAATGTTTTATTTCCTGAAAATTCAATAAAGAAATTTTGGAAAAAAAAGAAAAAAAAAGTTCCTTGCCTGAAAAATAAAATGACTGCTGCAACCATATCTAAGAATTAGTACGCTAAAATATATTACATTTTGTTTTCCTTTAAATTGTTATTAACTCTCTTTACAGCCCATTCAGACTGGCGCAACACGACTTTGTGGGGCAAACTGTGAATTCAGCGCGACTTGCACGGACTTCATATAACTGAAGTCAATGCAAGTCCCCTCCAGGTTGCCCCAAAGTAGTACAGGACCCTTTTTCTAAGTCGGAGCGACTTGTGTCACTCCTATTAGAACGGGTCCTGTACTACACAATGGCGAGCGACCGACCGCGACTTGTCAGGCGACCAAGTCGCCTGACAAGTCGGGCTAGTCTGAATGGACTCCCAATAACACTACTGCTAAGTAAATAAAAATTGCATAATTCTATATGTAATTCTTGTAAATTCTATACGAAAATGGATTTTGAGATACAGGATCCTCAGGTTCCAGCAGGTGGCTATGCACCAATAGAACTCTTCTGAAATGGTGGAGTTATGCAATACATGTGTGTGTCCATACCCAAGTGATTTTCAGGTATATTTTTATACCACTTGCAAAGTTTTTATTTTTACTTTTCTGTAGACCTCTCTATGTTGATTACATTTAGCACTAGTTGCTGGCAATGACATTCATACACACAGAGAAATGGCAAAAGCTTTTATATATGCAGTATATTTATAAACCATTACATACTTCATATGTACTTTGTTACATATAAAACTATGAGTGAAACACATTCATCCAAACTTCATTTAATATTGCAATGTGGAGTAATTAATGTCAAAAGGAAAGCAGTAGATCAAAAGAAATTCTATAGCTTTAGTGGGCAGATTGAGTAGGAGCAACATTGTTTCCACTATTGCATATGATAAAACTATTTGATTGCTCTCACATAAAATGTTGGAAGGGACAGCTTTACGAACACACTGAGAAGTAATTCAAAGCAATCATACCTGTTGGCAATGCAATGTATTATCTCAGACAACCAGCTCATCTGAGTCTCAAAATATTTCATGTTTCTCCTGACAGAATCAAAAATGAAAGTGTAAGACAGGACAATGTCAAAAACTAAAGAACAAGGAGGGTAAAGGAAAAAAACAAGAGAAAAAATGCAGAAATGTTTGAATAAGGAAGCAATATTTGAATTTTTTAGATGTTTTTAAGGCTGATAAAACACTGTTATCTTGAATTGCTAAACATTACTATACACTGTTTTGGGGCCACATACCCCATTTTCTACATTGTTGTTTCTTTACATTTAGGTGTTGTGATCAGTAGTTTTAAACTTGCATTATCACAATGTGACATGCTGAGATGTCATGGGAAATGTTGTATGAAGCTAGGAGATAATATGCTCCTGCTCTTGATAAACTCAGTATGGCACTTTTTTAATGCAATAATAAAAAAAAAAAAATAGCGTGTGCACCAGCTACAAGAAATGCTGAACAGTACAGTTGCAAAGCACTGGCAAGTGTGTAAGCACCCGCTTTGTTCATTTCACTCTTTAAGTCTTTCAGAAAGGGTACTTAAAACCGTATTAAAACCCAAAACTTGCAGCTTACCAATCATTAGATGTGGTGGCTGCACCAGTTTATCTTTGGCCCTCCCCCTCTGTTTCCACCTAATGATTTCGCCAGTAACACATCTCCTGTATTAATGAGACACAACTCTGGAGGGATGGGAAGTGGAGGCACAACAGACAGCAGCATTATCAGCTATGAAGGGAGGGGGGGGGGGTGTTAAATGAAATAGCAGATTTAGAACCACTAACAAATTGAAGCCAAACTCCAGCTCACACTTTATAAGCAGTTACAGCAATTTTTTTTTTCATCCATGTTAACTGATAGTCTGCTGGAGAGTTTGTGCTGTGAAAAACAACAGACTTGCTGGATGGATTACCATATGAAAATAGAAGAAAGAAAGCCAATAAATGGAAACGAATACAGCCATCACATCTGAGAATTGGTAAGCCAATATAATGCATATTTGCTTTTGGGTTAATTACTTCTTTTAAAAAATGGCCATTCCTTTCAATGTATCTCTTTCTGAAGCTGAGAGTCACCAGGCTTTTCTGCACCGCCACTACCCAGCAACATGATTGCTAATAGGTGGGTGGGGGAATAATGGTAAATTATTTTCTAACCTTGAGTGGTAGTTAAGTTGATACTTATCACCTGGTAAAAGGGGCAGGTATTTTACACATAAACTCCCCTTAACTTTTCCCTGTACCTTCTCCTGAGCACCGGAGATGTTGCCAAGCCTGGATCTCATTACCAATTGACACTGGTTCTCTTTTAGAAGCTTCCCATTTTTTTCCAGTCTGCTTCCCAAGGAACCCAAACAATGCTAAAGAGCATAAAGGGTGAATAAACATTGTTGAGGGATGTATGGATATATTTTATACAGGTGTTTCCTGAAGACAAATAGAAGCCATTCCAATATTTTTTGTATATTTGTGTCCCAATGATAACTGAAGTTTTTATCAGGATTGTCCATTTGCTAAAACTTGTGCAATTTAGTAAGAATGCCTTTATTCAAATTTCCCATGCCATGAAAATTATCTTAGATTTCACTGGACTTCCTTATTTAAATCCTTATGAATTATCTATCTATCTATCTATCTATCTATCTATCTATCTATCTATCTATCTATCTATCTATCTATCTATCTATCTATCTATCTATCTATCTATCTATTTTTAATACTGCTACCTAGGGAAACCCTAATCCTAGGTTTAATAATACTAAAATGATACATTATAGAGGATACCAAAATGGTACGTTATAGAGGAAACATTATACTTGCCAGAAGAAAACCGTTAATTAGAGAAAAAGCAAATAGCAATTTTTTTGCCCCAGTTGTGGATTTAAAGATATTTAAAACAAGTACCAACTATTTAAAAAATATTTAGCTAACATGTTAAAAATAAATCTGTCATGAATAAAATGCAACCATACTTGTGTTTTATATAAGATTACGGGTCCACTTTCATGGCACATATTAGCAATGAAGCAATTACTGAGCTTGTATTTGCCAGATAACTTTTCAAATGCTTTTCTGTGTGGTTCAAGGAATTTATTTTACTTTAATCAAAAATCAAAGGCAATTCTGCTTGGCCAGTTTAAGAAGTAACCAAAGAAATAACCAAAAAACACAGCTGTGTATGAGATCTACATCTAACTTTGTATACATTGTTCTTATACATCGTTGTTTTTACTGAATTCCTCGTGAGCCTTTACCAGGTGCGTATATCTATAAACTTTTAACATAGAAATAAATTATTGGAATTTACTAACAGCAACAACAAGGAAAGGAGTGTTTCTTCTGTATTCTACCTGTTGTTATAATGCCTGTATGTGAAACTCCAGAAAGGTCATAGAAAAACACATTATTTTAGGAACAGAGCCAATTATATGAAATGTTATTACATACCTGAAATAATATACTACAGATGTTTTGCATAATTTAGGATGTTTTTTTTCTTTGCTATTATTTGTAGGAGGCCACATTACAGGGAATCAAAAAGCAAAGTACATACTGCATCTCAGAAAATTCTGTATTAGTATGTAGACCAGATTAGCTGCTGCTATCCTTTGCTTTTGATACAAATATTTTGCTTATAATACAAATGGTAGCGGTGACACACAGACCACCACCACGTGTCAGACTCAAATGGTCCGACACTTAAAGTGGAAATATACTTACCTCCACTCCAGCGATGCAGTGTCTATGAGCACCATCATTGTCCAGTCTTCTTCTAAGGTGCAAAGTGTTACACATGCATGCCTCTCTTCGCATATATTCTTGTGCTTCCACAAATACCGGAGAAAGCTTTGATATACCAGTTATTCCTTGAGAGATCACATTTCTACTATTTAGGTTTATAACACACAATATGATTAAAGGAAGTGAGGAAAAAAATCAAAAACTATAAAAACAAAACTATTTCCTCTTATATAGACTGCTAATCTGCTACTTAATGGCACACAAGGTAGCATAGATCCTGCTTGTTCCTTGTGTTGGTTGAAGATTTGCTCCAGGCAAAAATAATTCAACATCATTTATTACAGTTATGTGTTTGTTACAAAACAATTGTACATATTTTACACAGAACTATCACTGTCTTTAGAATAATCTCCTGTAATTCCTTGTACAGGGGCACTCTAATTAGAAAAAGGGAGACAGATTTGTTACAAGAATCCAAAGGCTAGGCCTTTGTAATTCAGCAGGTCCTGCATTGCTGTTTTTTTGCAGTGTAGTCTGCATAGGGAGTCCAGGACCTGGCTGCGAAGTCTAGTAAGGATCACAAAGCTAGCTACAAAGAATAACAAATCCTTTGGTAGTTAAAACCACTTACACATTTGTATTTCAAATGTGTATTTTGCAGTTTGTCTGGAGTTCAACTTTAACAAAAGAGACAACTAAGTGCATAATTTTCACATATTTATCTATCTATATCCTGATACCATATATTGTTATCTAGCAGTAGAAAGTACTGCTGATATTGAATACATAGTGTATGATTATTTCATTTGCACATGATTTGCATCTCATTACTAATTATCTTCCTTTTAGAAATGCACTCTAAATTATAAGCTATGTTGAAGAAGTCCTAGTCACCATTTACATCAGTTTGTTTTTGTATTGTATTCTCATAGTTCTATTGTTATAGTACTGCATATTTCTGCAGACTATGACTTTGCTTCTCATGATGAGAAATCAAACATAAAATTAAATATTGGTTCAAAAACATTCCAACATTTTTAAAATGATTAACTGCATTTTATTCCTCCCCCCACTGGCATCTGGGTCAAAGAAGTGTGCTGAATATATTATCCTCATTGTTAGGAAAGACAATGAGAGGCTTGAAGGGGACAGACACAACATTTATCACTTCTAGCACCCCTTTAAACGTTTCAAACCCAGAACATATATTGGCTAAGCATGTGGTAGAACAGAGAGCAATAGGCAGTCTCCTCACTTCCGCTATTTACTTTGGAGGATGCTATTCTATTCTATGGCATGACTAATCTTCATATTGGTGTATGTGGCAAATACAGTAATAATGATTGGAAGGGAGCAGTATAGCGGATAAATGCTGTGTCAGCTCAGTTAAACAGGTTGGCAGAGTATAAGGCCAATAAAGGCCAGGCAAATAATAGATGCATCTCTTAAAAACCTAGGTACTGTGCAGAATAGAACATATTGATGCAGAGCCCGAGGTGTGTGTTTTTGTTTTAATGCTTTTCACTTCAGTGAGTGAAAAACCCAAATAAAAAGACAGTGATGGATATATTCTGACTTGTCAGGTGCTGTCCGGAATTATGAAAAAAATATAAATCTGGTTTCTTTTGTGTGTGTGTGTCCTACTGCACAGTTTGAACAAAAGAGATAACTCTGAAATTGTCTAAAGCTAGCATAGTAAGTTTTTAAGGTTCAAAAAATCCAAAGCTTTATGTCAATAGGGTAGCAGGTTACATGCACAGGCATAAAAAAAGAAAAGAAGAAAACTGTGATCAGTGTATAAAACATAAAAGGGAATATAGGCAATTAACCTCATCCACAGTGTTTCTCTCCCCTACTGATAATAGAATCATTTTGTTATCAGTTTATTTTTGTAATATTAAAAGTATTCTTTAGTCATACTATTTTATTATGTGTCAGGAAAAAACACACATAGCATATTTACTTGTGTGTATTTTAGGTCCCGTTCACACTGGCCCACATTGTAAAATGCAGAATTTTACTTTGCGGGCAGCTGTCAGTTGAAGGTCCTGGAAGGGATGCGCAAAGCACATTTTCATACATAGAGATGTACATTTTTTTTTTGCTTTCCTCTTTTCCTTGGCTTGTAGTGTGTGGAAACAGACAATACGCTGAGCCTTCAGGTGATCTCTGGTCTGTTGCGGAAAAATGCATACAGTATCCTTTTTTCCGCACCGCACTGCTTGGCACCACGGGGAATATTTTGCAGTGTGGACAGGGCACATAGAAGACAATTGTTTACATTGAAACTGGGAGAAAAGGATATCACTTGAACTTTACATAAAAAAATTCTGTTAGTGGTCCCATCAACAGTCACAATGATATCCTAAAATAACTTGATTTTAAAGAGCCTGCTCTTTTTGTGAATCCCAGCTAGCATGTTTCCAATAATTTATTGCCACCTACCAGAGTGGACGATGCCACTTGATTTACAGACTCTTTTTATGCAACACAGAATGTAGCATTTCTATAGAAACATTGCTTTAAGGCTATAAAAATATTGTTAATACCATATACAGCTGCAAGAAAAAGTATGTGAAGCCTTTGGAATGATATGGATTTCTGCACAAATTGGTCATAAAATGTGATCTGATCATCATAATCTAAGTCACAAAAATAGACAATCACAGTCTGCTTAAACTAATAACACACTAAGAATGAAATGTTGCCATGTTTTTATTGAACACACCATGTAAACATTCACAGTGCAGGTGGAAAAAGTATGTGAACCCTTGGATTTAATAACTGGTTGAACCTCCTTTGACAGCAATAACTTCAAGCAAACATTTCCTGTAGTTGCAGATCAGACGTGCACAACGGTCAGGAGTAATTCTTGACCATTCCTCTTTACAGAACTGTTTCAGTTCAGCAATATTCTTGGGATGTCTGGTGTGAATCACTTTCTTGAGGACATGCCACAGCATCTCAATCGGGTTGAGGTCAGGACTCTGACTGGGCCACTTCAGAAGGCATATTTTCTTCTGTTTAAGCCATTCTGTTGTTGATTTACTTCTATCCTTTGGGTCATTGTCCTGTATCAACACCCATCTTCTGTTGAGCTTCAGCTGGTAGACAGATGGCCTTAAGTTCTCCAGCAAAATGTCTTGATAAACTTGGGAGTTCATTTTTCCTTCGATGATAGCAATCCGTCCAGGCCCTGACACAGAAAAGCAGCCCCAAACCATGATGCCCCCACCACCATACTTCATAGTTGGGATGAGGTTTTGATGTTGGTGTGCTGTGCCTCTTTTGCGCCACACATAGTGTTGTGTGTTTCTTCCAAACAACTCAATTTTGGTTTCATCTGTCCACAGAATATTTTGCCAGTACTGCTGTGGAACATCCAGGTGCTCTTGTGAAAACTGTAAACGTGCAGCAATGTTTTGTTTAGACAGCAGTGGCTTCCTCTGTGGTACCCTCCCATGAAATCCATTCTTGTTTAGTGTTTTACGTATTGTAGATTCGCTAACAGGGATGCTAGCATTTGCCAGTGACTTTTGTAAGTCTTTAGCTGACACTCTAGGATTCTTCTTCGCCTCATTGAGCAGTCTGTGCTGTGCTCTTGCAGTCATCTTTACAGGACAGCCACTCCTAGGGAGAGTAGCAGCAGTGCTGAACTTTCTCCATTTATAGACAATTTGTCTTACCGTGGACTGATGAACAACAAGGTCTTTGGAGATACTTTTATAACCCTTTCCAGCTTTATGCAAGTCAACAATTCTTAATCCTAGGTCTTCTGAGAGCTCTTTTGTGCGAGGCATCATTCACATAAGGCAATGCTTCTTGTGAAAAGCAAACCCAGATCTGGTGTGTGTTTTTTATAGGGCAGCTGTAACCAACACCTCCAATCTCATCTCATTGATTGAACCGACTCCAGTTGGCTGACATCTTACTCCAATTAGCTCTTGGAGATGTCATTAGTCTAGGGGTTCACATAATTTTCCACCTGCACTGTGAATGTTTACATGGTGTTTTCAATAAAAACATGGCAACATTTCATTCTTTGTGTGCTATTAGATTAAGAAGACTGTGATTGTCTGTCTATTGTTGTGACTTAGATGATGATCAGATCACATTTTATGACCAATTTGTGCAGAAATCCATATCATTCCAAAGGGTTCTCATACTTTTTCTTGCAGCTGTATAAATGAAGATATCACATTATTCAATGTTTTTTTATGTTGCTTGTTTGTTTGAAAAAAAAGTTTTAAACATAGGGTCTAGAAGAAAGCCTAATATAAAAAAATGTATTAATTACCGCAACTGCTTTATATAATGAAATTGAAAGCACATAGTCACTGGTACACCAATACATTGTTTATTTGGCTGTGAATTATAAGCGAGAAATAGAAATTTCAATATGTGCTGTATACTTAGCTACTGAATAAATACTGCTTTAAAAGGTCAAGGATGTACTGTAGCTGGATTATTAGAAACATCGTATTTGTCAATCAAAATTAAAGGGTAGCTCCAATGTTGTTTGAAAAATTATAAAATCATAAATCATTTCTGTGGGATCTATTTTATCTGGAGCTAGTTGTGATTTTCGAAATATTGCTTCCTTGTATCCACTGCAACGGAAAACTTTCTATATGATGTATGTGTACAGAACACCCCAGAAATTTCATTTACTGCTCACGTGTCTGGCTCAGAGCTTTTTTTTTTTCTTTTATTAAAACACCAGATCATGTGACGATAAAAAGCGTTTAACACAAATAATACAGAAGCAAAATGGAATGCAAGCATGTACCTAAACAAAATAGAAGAGGTAAGAGTCTGTGATAAAGTTTGCCAACAGTATTGCAATACACGCTTACCCATATGCACAGATTTTTTAGCATGTTATTTTGTCAAACCTAGAAGGCATGTCATACCTGCATAAATGTTAATTTATAAAATTGTATATTTTAATAACTTACAGATTCCTATGCCAAATCTGATTATTATACCGCATACAGGTTTAAAGTATATGTAAACCAAATCACTAAAATCCCATAAAAAGCCTAATCATGTAATTTTAAAAGTAATTGTCAATCATTTTAAAAATGCAGCTTCCATTAAACTCTTACCCCATTCCTTATTACTTGTTCACTGCACTTTCTGCTACAGGGTGACAAGCTCCTGTCCTCGTCTCCCAATTGTACTACTGCATTCTCACCCTGTCACACAGACTTCATTCAAAACGCATTACACAGGCATGCTCACTGCCATCATCAGGAAACCCATCCTGAGAAATGTTATGCCGCTATTACTGGAGTGCAGGCATGTAGACATGAAGTGGCTGTACAGCGGGCGCAAGAGATTAGGAGCACTGACATGAAACAAAGGATGAAAGCGCAAAAAACATGTTTTTTTATATAAAATGCCAATTGTTTATTGAACAAAGTGCTTTAGTGAACTAAATTCCATTTCACTAGGGTTTACATGTACATTAACCACCAGACGACCGCTCACCACAAATTTACTGCGGCAGGCAACAGCTCCTGGGCAAACTGACGTAGCTCCAAGTCGCTCGCTCTCAGAAGGCTAGGGGGCGAGCGCCGCTGCCGGCACGCTCCCGCCCCCGCCCCCGCTAGTCAGCAGGGAAGCCTGCGCTTGTGTCAGGCAGCTCCGATTGCCGACTGACACCGGCGATCTCTCCCCGCTGACAGAGAAGGACGGTCGGCTGATGTAAACACAGCCATCCGTCCTTCTCCCTGAAGTGATCACAGAGCCCATGTGATCCTGCTATGTAGGATCGCATGTCTTTATGGTCACTTCACAAGTCCAACCCCCCCACAGTTAGAATCACTCCCCTAGGCTTACATTAAACCCCTTGATCACCTATACTGTTAACCCCTTCCCTGCCAGTGTCATTATTACAGTAACAGTGCATATTTATAGCACTGATTACTGTAGTAATGTCACTGGTACCCCCAAAAGTGTCAAAATGTCAGTTAGGGGTACAATCTGTCGCAGATCGCCACCATTACTAGTAAAAAAAAAAAATAAAATACAAATTACATAAACCTTTCCCGTAGTTAGTAGACGCAATAACTTTTGCGCAAACCAATCAAAATACGCTTATTGCTTATTTTTTTTACCAAAAATATGTAGCAGAAAACAAATTGGCCTAAAATGTTAAAAAAAATTTGATTTTTAAATTTTTTTTGGGAATGACATATAAAAGAATGTGAAAAATATTGTTTTTTTTTTCAAAATTGTCGCTCTTTTTTGTTTAAAGCGCACAAAAAATTAAAATTGCACAGGTGATCAAATAACACCAAAAGAAAGCTCTATTTGTCGATTTTATTTGGGTACAGCATCGCGCGACCACGCAATTGTCCATTAAAGTCATGCAGTGCCGAATCGCAAAATAGGGCCTGGTCATTAAGCAGGAAAATCTTCCGGTCCAGAAGTGGTTAAACTGGTTCCAGCCAAATGAATTTAAAAAAGTTTTATTCCACTTTTATAACAAATCTGATTCTTAATGGCAAGGCCACAAAACCATCAACTTTGCATGTAAAATTTCATCCGGTATTTTTCTGACTGTACAAACTGTTGAATTATCTACAAGCATTTGAAAAATATTAAAGTGAAAGTAAAGGCCTTTGGTTATTTTTAAACTACATATAGGCCTACAAGAAGGCTTACCTGCAGGTACTGTAAATTTCTCCTAAATGTGCACCGTTTAGGAGATGTCCACTTGTGAAGCTGCTGGTGATGTCAACGGTTCATGCACTCTGAAGGAACAGCATACCAGTGCCGTTCCTTAAGAGCCCTGTGAAGTAAACAGTGACTCCTGCACGCATGCGCAGAGGTGATGTCATTGCGGCTCGTCCATTCAAATCACCAGACCAGAGCCCCTAAACCCAGAAAGAAGACAGAGGGAAGATGGAAGCACTGTCAGCAGTGAGAGCACATTGCTGGAATGCTTTGATTTAAGGTATGTTTCACATAATGTGCTAGTTTTTTTTTCTTCCTAATTGCTATGGTTTTAGGTAGTTTGGAGATTCTCTTAAAAGCGTAACTCCACTTTTGTTGAGAAAAAAAAAAAACATTTTCCTCTGGGTAATCTATGTACATTACCAGGATTTTAGAAATCTTTGATGCAGATTCTTACCTTTTGTTATTCTGAAGAAAGCCATGTTTGTTTCTCTGTGCTGAGTGGGTCCAATGGGAGTGGTTTCATAATTATCTATCAGCTGTGGCAGCTGCAGGCCTCTAATGAGGAAATCTGCTGGGCCTGCATCCCTTTAGATGTGCTCCTATTGGGAGTATCTCACAAAAAAATGAAATTTTTGTTGCAGGGGATGCCAGAAATTGGACTTGTATCTTAGGCAGACTTCTGGGAAAATTGGTGAGCCAATCACACAAGCAGGAAATGATGTTTCTGGGGTGTGGTCAGTACACATTCTGACCACACCCTTTAACAATTATTTATGAGAAGTTTACCCAGCTAAAAATATAATTTGTAGAAATATGATTTATTTGTTGAGTAATGTAATTAAAGTAGCAAACAATGCTTCCCCTTGGCCAAGTGACAAAGGGTAATCTTTCTAAGCCATTTTCACATGTTTAACCATAGTCTAACATGTTCATTTATAAAATAATTAACTGATTTTTTTGACTGATCAGCTGTGAATAATTTTACAGCAAACAACTAAAGCTGGAAAAAGAAAGTTAGGTTTTCTATCCTTCTAAAAGATTCCTCCATCCACATAAGCAAGGCAGATGGGGGAATCCCAACTGTATCGACATTATATTCTGGCAGATACACTGATCAGCAGCTGCAGCCACTAATTGACAAATGTTTTCTAGCATGTCTGTTTGACACAAGTCAATCTAGCAATCAACTTCTGTCGAACAGATAGGGCCACACTCAAAACTGTCTGGTCCCTGCAATCCTTCCAAATTGACATCTACCCTGCATAAATTTTACTATTTTATTCCTAGCAGATCTATCAAGTATGGCCTTTTTATTGTTTCAAAATTTCAAATTGTGAATATTAAAAGTACCCATTTTAACAATCAATTTGTCGCATGTTCTCTGCTTTTAGCTTCTACCACACTAAATACCTGTACTTTATATATGATCCCTTGTAAGTTGCTCAAGAGCTCTGCTGTACTGAAAAAGACTTTTGCCACTGAAATTCCTGTAGTGAACTTCACCCATACGTTGTCTTAAAAGAAAAATGGTCAATACCAATACTATGAAAGAAACCATCATAGAAGTGAAAATAAAATGTAACTGAGGTTGGTCTTGAATGTTGGAAAACACTAGCCAGGACTGGTTTTGAGCACATGTTCAATATTCTGCAGGTAGACAATTTAAAATAAGTGAGGAGAAAGACAGAGAATGTATATAGCATGACAACTGTAGCTTACTGTGGGGTAGTGAAGTAAATTAGCCATGCTGATTGGATGCAAATTCTTAGAAATGGTGTCGGGCAAAGAATAAAATTTTTAGGTGTGAATTCAAATCAATTTACCACAGCAATCGTGAAATTGTATGCTCAGAGGTTACTATGGAAAGAGAGGTAAAAATATAGAAATATTTACAGTAGAAGAAACAAAGTTAGCAGACAAACGCATGTTGCCTCATGTGTTTAATATCACCTCATTGCAAATGTATAAACATATGTGTAAAAGCTATCAGGAAAGCTTTGCACATCTAAAAATGCTTGTCTTCACATAATTAAGCACAGCCACAGCTGCCCACCTCACCAGCCCTGACTTCACCAAAAACTAAGGAGGGCTTCTGCAATTTGAAAAAGCAGTTTGCTCGCATGCATTTAGTGACATTAAGAACATGGACTGTGGACTGGGACATTTCCCGTAGCTTGTGCCCTTGCGGCGAATGGTAGTGAACTGGCAGAAAAGGGAAGCTTGAATACAACTGCCAAGCACCTATATTAAAAGGGTATGTAAATCTGTCGTATATAAAGTGGTGACAAGATCACTTTAAACTAGTCAGTGCTTATGAATCTAACTGATCCATGTAAATGAAATAAAAAATGAATGCACGTTTGCAATAACAATAAATGTGGAGAGACAAGCTACACAGGTGTAATGAGGGAAATATGAGACAGATTTAAGATAATTAGACAGTTTCAATCATAAAGTCCTCCCTCTGATGTTCTAAAGTACCACTGCGACAAAATGAAGCCTGGCCCTGACCACTTCCTAACTGTGGATCTGTTTTGAATGAAAATATGTCATTTCCAGTGATATCTCTGTCGTATTTTGCTGCCCAGGATCACAGACACAGGGGTGGCAAGCACTCATAAGCATTGTTGCATGGTTCCTGCTCACTAACAAGTAGCCTAATTTGTGTCAACATTAATTGCTAATATGCTTAATTGCCCAGCCAAGTTATTACATAGCAAGCCTTTATCATTAAGGGCAGGCAGCTGGTAAAGAAGGACATATGCAAGAACAGTGTTGCTTTTCTTTGGGATAAAAGCAAACAATTTAAGAGGTAAAATTACTAAGTCACCCTACTCAGAAATTCAGAACATTGTGAATATTTTGAATCTTTGAACCCAAAACTTAGCTTATATTGTGTTTGACTCTGAAAATGCTAACACAATATAAAGGCAATTAAAACAAGCCTGTTGCTTCTATTGAAACTTACTAAGCATGTTTTTACACTTACAGTAGTATGGCAAACATGCAAAACGCGCACAATAAATTGGTAAACCCATTCTGCACAAGCTATCATCTTGGCCATTCTAAAAATATTATGAGTGACTTTAATAAATATGGGAATAACCTTGTTAGCTCTTTAAACTTTTATTTTCTTGGTAACTCATACACAAAGAAAGCATTAACATGCCCATGAGAACTCTTAATGTAGAAAATAACACAGACATAGATGCCTCCAGCAAGCCACTGCATGGTTCACAGCCTAATGCTAAGGAAACAGAAATGTGTGCTGGAATTGATCACTTTTCCTCTTTAGGAGCAAAATGCTCTCAAGAGCTTATATGTCTCTTTTCCATTCCAGGTTTTATTACTTCTTTTTTTTAATATTTATCACGTGTAAAGACACCTTCAGAAGACAAAGCTTTAATTTTAAGGACTTAATAGACTGCAACAATGCATAATACTCACTATATCTAGTTTCTTGTATGTGAATGTAATAATAAATGAATTATAGGGACTGACTTACTGCTAGATAGCAGAGGTTAAATGTATAATTACACAATGAACTGTAGAACCTTTTCAATACTGTGCATACATTAGCAATATGAGCCACTGGAGATTTTTTGTGCCATGAAAGGAATAGTGCTTCCCTGTGGGTCAAATACAGATACAATTCAGACAAATATAATTCTGGTACCTTCAACAACATCAGTCCGTTTGCAAGCTTTTAGCTTAATAAATGTGTATATTTTTAGTAAGTAGCTAATGCATTTCTTAAACCATAATAACTCCTCCTACTCTAACTTATTCTTCACCCATTAAATCTCCATATAATAAGGTCCTCAGATCTTTTAGGATGTTTCATACGACAACTGCTAGCCACGCATTTTAACCAAATTAATTATCTGTGTAAAACATTTTGTCCACCAGGATTGGCTAGTCCATCATAGAAAATTTGCCTCTGGAGGCCTTTTTTCATTGGATGCCTTACTAGGCAGATGACTGCATTGACCTGTCCAGCTCAGAACTGAAGGAATAATCAACCCTTTATAATGCTTTATATTAGTTAGAAATGGTCCCCTACTCCAAACTGAAAAAAACGAGATATGCGACCCATTTGAATCTAAGTTCATCTTTCTGAAATTGTTACACCCAATTTCAGAGCGTATCATGTTCAGCATACTCCCCCTCTCCCTTCAATCCTCCCCATGACAGCAGGCAGGGGATCCTCTCCCAGCACCTGCTGTCACAATTTGAAAACAGAGTGAACATGGTCGCATCATTCATTCACAGTTTCCTGTAAATTAATAGACTAAAAGTACCATCAGCCATTGCAGGTGTGAGGGCGCTGGTGAGCAATCTTGTAATTCATTGTTCTTCCTGCTCTTAAGTAAATGCCTGCTCGTATCAGAGGTACAGGAACACAGCTATAGATAAAATGTGCAGGAGCCTAGAATTGCACCTGCAAACTTCATGGGTGCAAAGCTCTGCTGACACCTTAGAAAAAAAAATACCAAATGCACTTTTTTTTTTTAACCGACAAAAAAATGTGCATTTTTTTTTTTTTAAGGTGAACTTACCAAAAGCGGTACAGTTTTTTGCATGGAAATTTGGTGTTATGTATTGTAGGCCTACCATTCTTAGTAATTACTTACTTAAACCTGACCAAACAAGACTCTAGTAGACATCCCAGATGTGATAAAGTTTGAAACACAAAATCATAAATCAAAAAACATTATAATATAATAAATAACTATAAATAAGTTAAAGTATATATATATATATATATATATATATATATATGTACAGTAAAACTACAGGCAAGGGCACTGGGGGCAAACTAGGGTCAATTTATTTTATTTAGTAATGTAATCCAATAGGATTACAATATATCAGTGTGTTTTACTTTTTGAATTTGCTGCCGGTTCAACCCCCTGCGACATGACGCTCGCAGGGAACGGAATTCGGGCACACAGCATCAGGCAGAAGATCCGGCCACCGCACACTGCTGGAATGCATTGCGGGGTCCTGGGGACAAGGTAAGTAACTTTTTCCAGGATCCAGCGACTTCTACCTGGCAGTACTCCGAGTGTGGCTCGGGGTTACCGCTAATGGCACTGAATTTTCACCCCGAGCCACACTCGGGAATACCGCCAGGGAAGTTAAGATATTTTTGGTTAGTTATTCAGGATCCTCAAAGCAGAGCTCTGCCCAAAAGGGGAAGTCCCGCTGGTTTGCTTCCTCCCCCTTCCACATTTGGCACCTTTTGGGGGGAGCGGATACCTGCCAAAACCATCCGGCCCCTCCTCCTTCCCCCCAGCTGTCTTCTGGGAAACACACATGTCCCAGAAGACAGCGGGACCATTTAGAAAGAGCAGTGCAAATCGGGCATGCGCAAGGCTTCACTGCCTGTTTCCCTTATTGAAGATGCCGGCACCTGTACCCGGAGCCAATGAACGGATGTGCTTTGGGTGCTGACATTGCAGGATCCTGGACAAGTAATTGGAGCTCCACTCAAAAGGGGAAGCCCCGCTTGTTTGCTTCCTCCCCCCCTACGCTGCCACATTTGGCACCATTTGGGGGGGTGGGAACGGATACCTGTCAAAACCAGGTACCCGTTCCCATGGGTAAAATTGCCATAATCATTGTGCGGCGATCTACAAAATTTCCGGCCCCTTCTCCTTAACCCCCCCTGCAGCTTTCTGGGAGACACACGTGTCCCAGAAGACAGCGGGACCCTTCAGAAAGTCCAGCTTGACTCGTGTATGTGCAGTCATACATACTGTATCTTTAAATAAGCAAGTTGGATAATTGAGAAAACTATATATTCACTATATTCACTTCAAACCACCTATTAAGTTATAGAGAATTTAACATTTTAAGCTCCTCATCATGTTAAAAAGCAGTTTGCTAAACAGGTGATCATTTAGTAAATTTAATACGTAAGACTTTATAATTACACTGCCTTAACTTATGTAAAACATAAAAGCAAAATGGATTATAAAGGCTATGTTAAAAAAAAGCTAGGTTTAGGGTTTGGACATAATGTCCTAAAAGATCTGTTTTCAGTGACAAAACACACAGACATGCAAATGCACACGTAATAGCTGTAAGCAACGAATGATAGTGACTTCTAACTATATAGAGCTGGGCAGACACAATTACCAAATACAAATCTTACATCATCTCATTATTATGATGAAGCCTTAAAACAATATCTCCAAGGTCCAGACTGTACAATTTAGTAAACAGGAAAGTACAAAATTTGACATCACTGATTAAGGCCAGGCATTTCTAACGCTTCATACACATTTCTGAAATCCACAATACATCAATTTTTAATAATTCCACTCTCTCAGCTCCATTAAAAAGATGGTAGGGGAAAGATTTTAGAGTAATTAATGATATAGTTAGCTGCTAAATATTAATAGGAATCGTAGTTCTGCATAAAATATAACATATAAACCTTGCCAATACAGACACACCAGTAATTAAAGTTGAATATGTAATTACGCTGATTTATAAGACAGGGAAAAAGTTACACTTTTCCAGGCTCTGTGTAAACCATTGGTAATAGTTAAAGTTGTATTTTATGGTTTTAATAAAAGGGCAATGCACTTAATTTAGTGCAAGTTCAGAGCTGGTTTGAAGATCATAATCAGTCAGATAATGACTATGTACATTTCAGGGTACTTTTATGGATATTGGCTCAATAAGGAGGATTTTCTGCTTTTGCATCCTTCATAGTTATAGCAGCAGGACATTTATAAATAAAACGTGTCCTTTAAGGATCAAATGCAGACATCCGCAAATAGGTTTTAGCAAAATGGAGATATATTTACATAATTTGTAATATACAATAAATGGAATTTACATGATCAACTAAAAAGCAAATCAAGCTGCATTTTCAAGAAAATTTTCTACATTGTCATGAAGTAGTGGAAAATCTGCTAATATGCTCTGATATAATGTATGTTTAATGTGTAACTATCAACACCTTTATCACTATTCTTTCTGTGCGTGTTATATACAGTATCTCACAAAAATGAGTACGCCCCTCACATTTTTGTAAATATTTTATTATATCTTTTCATGTGACAACACTGAAGAAATGACACTTTGCTACAATGTACAGTAGTGAGTGTACAGCTTGTATAACAGTGAAAATTTGCTGTCCCCTCAAAATAACTCAACACACAGTGATTAATGTCTAAACTGCTGGCAACATAAGTGAGTACACCCCAAGTGAAAATGTCCAAATTGGGCCCAAAGTGTCAATGCTTTGTCACCATTTGGCCACCATTATTTTCCAGCACTACTCTAACCCTCTTGGGCACGGAGTTCACCAGAGCTTCTCAGGTTGCCACTGGAGTCCTCTTCCACTCTTCCATGACGAAATCATGGAGCTGGTGGATGTTAGAGACCTTGCTCTCCTCCACCTTCTGTTTGAGGATGCGCCACAGATGCTCAATAGGGTTAAGGTCTGGAGACATGCTTGGTCAGTCCAAGCATGTCTCCAGACACTGAGAACTAAGGCCTTTACCCTCAGTTTCTTTAGCAAGGCAGTGGTCATCTTGGAAGTGTGTTTGGGTCGTTATGTTGGAATACTGCCCTGCGGCCCAGTCTCTGAAGGAAGTTGATCATGCTCTGCTTCAGTATATCACAGTACATTTTGGCATTCATGGTTCCCTCAATGAACTGCATCTCCCCAATGCCGGAAGCTCTCATGCAGTCCCAGACCATGACACTCCCACCACCATGCTTGACTGTAGGCAAGACACACTTGTCTTTGTATTCCTCACCTAGCTGCCGCCACACACGCTTGATACCATCTGATCCAAATAGGTTTATCTTGGTCTCATCAGACCACAGGACATGGTTCCAGTAATCTATGTCCATAGTCTGCTTGCCTTTAGAAAACTGTTTGCGGGCTTTCTTGAGCATTATCTTTAGAAGATGCTTCCTTCTTGGACAACAGCCATGCAGACAAATTTGATGCAGTGTGCGGCGTATGGTCTCAGTACTGAGAAGCTGACCCCCCACCCCTTCAATCTCTGCAGTAATGCTGGCAGCACTCATACATCTATTTCCCAAAGACAACCTCTGGATATGATACAGAGCACGTGCACCCAACTTCTTTGGTCGACCATGGGGAGGCCTGTTCTGAGTGGAACCTGTCTTGTTAAACCGCTGTATGGTCTTGGCCACCATGCTGCAGCTCAGTTTCAGTGTCTTGGCAATCTTCTTATAGCCTAGGCCATCTTTATGTAGGGCAACAATTCTTTTTTTTTTCAGATCCTCAGAGAGTTCTTTGCCATGAGGTGACATGTTGAACTTCCAATGACCAGTATGAGAGAGTGAGCGTGATAACAACAAATTTAACACACGTGCTCCCCATTCACACCTGATACCTTGTAACACTAACGAGTCACTTGACACTGGGGAAGAAAAATGGCTAATTGGGCCCAATTTTAGGGGTGTACTCACTTTTGTTGCCACCGGTTTAGACAGTGATGGACATGTGTTGAGTTATTTTTGCAGGGGACAGCAAATTTACACTGTTATACAAGCTGTACACTCACTACTTTACATTGTAGCAAAGTGTGATTTCTTTAGTGTTGTCACATGAAAAGATATAATAAAATATTTACAAAAATGCAAGGGGTGTACTCACTTTTGAGATATTAAATACTGTAATAATGCTCCTAACACAGTTAGTAAAAGGGGGGTTGATTAAAATATACTTGCATGCAAATATGAACAATAAATGAAATAAGGAACAGAAGCTTCAAATAAATGCAATGAGTACTACATCATGGAACAAAATATATGGCCCTAATAGAGTATCTCTGGAAGAAAGAATTATTTTTCCTTTATCAAAAGGTCAAACACTAACTCTATATCAGATCATTGTTCATGTGCAACAGAAATAAATATTCTTGTCAAGTTAGAGGGATTTTTATATCACAGAATCAAATTCTACATGTACAGTATTTGTAATGTGTGTGTAAAATTCTCTATCTCCTTCTAAAG
Source organism: Pelophylax lessonae (assembly GCF_965119305.1). NCBI lineage: Eukaryota > Metazoa > Chordata > Amphibia > Anura > Ranidae > Pelophylax > Pelophylax lessonae. The sequence goes on from NC_138771.1 coordinate 232,447,349, forward strand.
CAATGCAATACCTCTCAGTTACACAAAGTTTGCCCTTGTGGAGCTAACAGATACAGATAATGGTTTTGTATTCTACTAATTCTGGTGACTTGCAGAGGGGTGAAGTTATGACTTGTTCTGTCTGAACCTTAGTATAGGACTATGCCTGTTCTGCTCTACAGGTCCAACATGTTTTTTCTTTGATTTTATAGAACTTATCTGCCCATATTTCTTAAAGCGTATCAATGGCTCACAATGCAGATGTATGTGTTAAGGCATTGAATTTGCAAGTGTTATGGTATAGCTATTCAAAAAATAAAGTTCTCCAAGTAGCAAAACATGTCCAATAAATATCCCTGTGGCACTCTTCCTTGATCACCATCACAAATTCTGCATGCTATTTGAATATGTACGAATGTGTTACAGACAGCAGAGTGTTTTTGCTGAAGTACAGGGCCTGCCATAGACGGATCACAATTTGACTAGTTCAGCAGGATGGGCAGGCTGGTTGTACTGAAGTTGATCTATCGATCGACCTCAGTAAAACCAGCCTGTCAGCTTTTTTCTCGTGTGTGTGCAATCACTGCCGGCAGCAATCATTGTATTCTGCTGGCTGCGAAATCTCACACTATTAGAATACAATAGCACAGCAGGAGGGAATCTCCTATAAACACTGACTGTGTTGAAAGGGGAATCCAGCTATTTTCTTTTCTTCAACCTGTGGTTGAAGGAGACACAATTGTATATTGTATGGCGTGCCTAACTGAGTGTAATAACGTTCAGTTGCGTCTGGACTTGGAGCTATGATCAAAGTACACTAAAAATACATACCCCCTTCATTCTAATTCTGAATTAAATTAACTGTATATGTGCCAAACACTGTATAGTTTCTGGGACAGTAACACTGTTTCTGCAAATTTCACAAATGGATGTGTGCTGACAGCTTGGTGATCACATTTATTTATTTACTTCAGGTACTTGTATAGCACAGTCAATTTACACAGTGCTTTACATATGTATTGTACATTCACATCAGTCCCTGCCCTCAAGGAGCTTAGAATCTAAGGTTCCTGACTGAAATTCATACATACACATAGTAAGCCAATTTAGACAGGATCCAATTAACCTACCAGCATGTCTTTGGAGTGTGGGAGGAGACCAGAATACTCGCAGGAAACCCATGCAGGCAAAGGGAGAACATGCAAACTTCAGGCAGGTAGTATCATGGTTAGGATTCAAACCTGCGCCCCTTTTACTGCTAGGCGAAAGTTCTTCGGCTTCTCTAAAGTAACACATTGTCGCTGACCCAGCAACTTAGCAGTGCAGGGCACACATACAGAAAATACAATACATCAATTCAGTCCAGAGTTTAGTTTTAATGACATGTACCGCATGAGAAATTTAGTTTAGAATTAGGCAGGAACCAGGGGGATCAGCTGTGTGGGCTGCATGTTTTAAAAAGCTGGAAGGAAAATCAAAAGCTGCTGATACAGGGAAGATGCAGGGGGATGCTCAGCTTTTCCACATTAAGAAAAAATTAATTAGACCAGTATTATACACTGAGTTTATTTATTGTTTTATGCTTGTACTGACTAGCTATTTGCATTATTGCCATTTTAAGTCCAGTTTAACATATCATGTTAGTCTTGAATAAAGGAGGGCAAAGAAACTATACATAAAATTTATATTTTATGATATGTACTTCCTCAACAACATCACAAATTAAGAAATACAAAACATTCTCAAAAACTCTACAAAAGTCTCATGATCAGGAATATTTGTATTGTATACCAACAAATGCTGAGGAGTAACAAGTGAAAACCGTTTTCAACTATTTTTCATCAGATTTTTATTTTGATGGCTTCCCACAGTTTATCATGTTGTAAAACATGCTATTTTCAACAAAAAATGTAATTTTAGGACTTTTTCTGCTCTGCTGCTTATTAGAACATACACTTCACAATTTTTTTTATAATAAGAGTGTGTTTTTGACCTCTCAAAAATGACATTTTTTTCAACATACTTTTCCAATTTGGAATGGTAAAGCAAGGATTTTTCCATAAATTACTATTTAACCAGTTCCTGCCCAGCCTATAGTCAAACGACGGCTGGACTGGACTTTCACCATTTGGGTGCACGTCACCCCAGAACGGGTGTCATCGATCTGTGTACCGGTATCATGTGATTGCTGTTACCAATCACAGCAGATCACATAACAATTGTACACAATGGATGTAAAAAATTGTTAAAAAATTGTGAAAAAAACATTTATTTTTTACATTTCTTTATTTTCCAAAGAATTGTCACAAAAAATTACAACTTCGAAAAAAACTGGCCATGCCTCTTATTAAATACCTTGGACTGTCTACTTTCCAAAAATGGGTCATTTGGGGGATATTTGTACTGTCCTGTAGTTTTTGGGCCTCAAGAAGTCACTACATTGGGTTTAATCGATTTTCAGATAAATATACCAGAGTTTGTGGACTCTATAACTTTCCTATAGACTAAATAATAAACACTGATTTGGGTTATTTTCAGCAAATAAATGTTGCAGAGTGTAGCAAAATACAGTTTGATCTAAATTTATTAAGAAAGATTATTAAGTTACAAAATGTTATAACAGAACCAAAGAAAACCATTTTTTTTAAAAAACTTTGTCTTTTTGTTTATTTAAAAAAAAAAAAAAAAATCCAGTGGTGATTCAAAACCACCAAAAGAAAGCTCCATTTGTGAGAAACAAATAAAAAAAATGTAATATGGGTACAGTGTTGGATGACCAAACACATGTCATTCAAAGTGCGACAGTGCCGAAAGCTGAAAATTGGCCGAGGCAAGAAGGGGGTAAGCGTGCCTTGTACACTACTTGTATAGTGGTTAAAAACATCCTTTTAGCCAAAATAAAAAAAAATTAAAAAAAAGGTTTCTCCCCTATAGTGAACTGATATGGGGTCATTTGGAGCTCTTCGCAGTTCTATATTCCCCACAACCCTTCAAAACTTTCTGTCCCTTCTTATTTAGAACCACTAACTTTCAAACTGATCTGATAATGAGTGTCAGTGCAGCGGGTAATAAGTTACCATGCTGCATTTATAACATAGTGCTTCATTCATAAATAATGGCTGAAAACATTTCATCAGTGTTTTTCAACCAGGGTCCCGCAGCAAAATGACATAAAACTGTCAGAACCTGTACTATCTGATGATGTCATTAGTTGCTAAGGACAGGTCGGGCGGGCCCCATTGCTTTATGTTTTGCTGGAAAAAGTACACACATAGCACTGGTGCTTGGTAATTGACCCAAAGACATTCTATAGGGAGATAGAGAGTCATTGTCCCTGTATAACCTGCAATCAGTGTCTCAGAGCTTACACAGGGCTATCTCTCCCCACTCCTGGCAACTGAGCTGGTGTCAATGGAAAAGTAAGTATGCGCTGCTAGAAAGAGGAGAATTAAAATAAATCAGTTATATTGCCCTACATAAGCAGGTTTGTTTGCTTGCTTTAAGATTAAAGTAGAAGGCTAGTCAAAATCTAACTATGCTTAAACATGCTTCCACCCTCATTAAAAGCCCATTTCCTCTACCCTGGAAAAGGAAAGATCCTAATACCGTAATTACCTATTCTGAGGGTGCTCCAGTTTGGTCACATAATTGGGCCCATCGCCTTCTTCAGTGAAGAGGAGGGACAGCTGACAATGAACCCCCTCCCTATAGTAAGCCTTTGGGTGACGTCATTGCCAAGTGTCTGCAGATGATGTCCGCAATCTCTCTTCTTCCCTGAAGCTGACAGTGGAGAGATCATGTGACCTTGACCGGAGAGACTTCAGAATAGCTAATTATACACATCATACCTTTAACAGGATACATAGAAAAGGACTAGAATGAAGATATGAAAGGCAAATAATTGCTAGCATTCTCTGGCTTATGAAATCAAGACACATTATGGTCACTTTTGGAAAAAAACAATTGGCTTTTGTTCTTAGTGACCTGTTACATAAACTGGGCAATGCAGACAAAGGACCCCAGTAGCTTAAAATACACAGTGTCATTCAAAAAAATATTGTTTGATGCAAATGCCATACCTATAGGTCTTTTCTGTCACCCACAAAGCCTGGCCTAAATACTCCCAGTGTTTACAATCCTATGTCCTGGCTTATTCCAGGACATGGGCGACGAGAAAATTGCTGCTGAGCCCTATTCTTTGAGGACAGTTAAAGTGATATTTTCTTTAGTTGTAATCAAAGATGGCAGCTTGCTGGTCATTTGGTTGTACCCCAGAGTATGAGATGGGAAGGGACAATAGTAGTGTAAGGATGTTGACTGGAGTATCTTTGCTGCAACGGAGAGTGAGTGCTGCATCTAGGCTGCTTTGAACCAGGAAACACGCTCACTCCAGCGATGCTGGGGGCAAGCACCCAACAACTGCTGCATCCTTGAAATGGGCCAAGATGTAGGAATGTAAACTTTGGAAATATTTTGGTCAAGCTTCATGGTTGAGAGAAAGATATGGCATTTGGGCATTGGCATTAAATACTATTTTTACAAGTACCACAGTGTATTTTAAACTGTTGGACTTTTTGCATGGGTCAGATTATGAAAAACTTAAGTAAAAAGTAAAATTCTATATTTTACATGTAAAATATTAAAGTATTTTCAGATGTACTATTACAAGAATGTACACTTGGGTGTGTTTAATAGATGTGTAACACTTTACTTATAAGTATACTAAACATAGCCATACCATTCTCTAACTCTCTTTATTAATTTAAGCTTAATATTAAGCAGTCATGTAAATATACTCACATTAAAATAGTTGTCACTCCCTTTATTTTTCAAATTTGGGCTGTTGGTGTGCTGAAATAAGCGCCAATGCTCCTTGTGTCCTCCAATACTTCCCAATAGTTCTGATTTCCAACCTGGTGCCTTTGCACCCTCTTCCAGGCCTCAACATCACTCATAATCAGCCGCAGTGACAGCTTCCTAACTGGATAGCTTGGGAGGGTTCAGAATAGGATCCAAACATGCCTGAGCTCATCCCTACTCATAATCCTGGCAGTAGCTGCAGAAGCCTTGATTAGTCTGCAAAGACTATAGAAAGGAAATTGCAGCGCTATAAGCAAAGATTGATGAATCTCATATCAAGTGTTCATCATCCAATCCAAATCAACAAACAAAATTACAAATTAATCCAATAACGTGTCCTTGGTCATACAAAAGTGTCCATATCAATAAATGATGTGAATAAAAAGTGCTCGATTGCTCAGTAAATATGTGACTGTCAAATTAAATATAAGTAAACAGATATGAAAAAGTGTCATTGATCATATGAAGGTGTCCCAAAAAATCTAAGTGCAAAGGATGAAAGTGCTCTGTTTCCAAGTGTAGAAAATATTATATATCACCCGTGCAATATTTGCCTCCAATATAGCTGAAATGCAAACTCACCAAAATTAAATGCTGTCTAAGTTGTAAGACAGCAATTATGGCCTCAGGTGATGATATCTTTCCTCTCAGATTGCCCCTGTCAGACTATGATGGATCTCTCAAACATCAAAATGGGGCAAACAGGGATGTCCCAGCCAGCCGCAGCGGATAAATCTTCAAATACAAAAGAAAATATTCATAGTGTAGTATTTAATAAATATAAAAAACAAAACTGAAATATAACAAGATAAAAGAAACATTGTTTCAATCATCAAAACGCCAGAAACATTGTGTAGGAAAATAATTGGCGAGAAGGTTAAAAGCAAAGGTCCAAAAAAGTGCAATAAGGAACTTGTAGTGCAAAATGACACTTACATCTGGTGCCGCCAACCTAAACGTAGAATGGCGGCCAGGCCTCAGGCATATCACCAAGCTTACCAAGTTTTGACTTTGGTGATATGCCTGAGGTCTCCCCGCCATTCTACATTTAGGTTAGCGGCACCAGATGTAAGTCCATTTTTGCACTACAAGTTCCTTATTGCACTTTATTGGAACTTTGCTTTTAACCTTTTCGCCAGTTTTTTCCTGCAAAATGTTTCTGCCGTTTTGATGATTGAAACAATGTTTCTTTTATCTTGTTATATTTCAATTTTGTTTTTACTTTTAATAAATACAACACTATGAATATTTTCTTTGGTATTTGATGATTTATCAGTTGCGGCTGGCTGGGGCATCCCCGTTTGCCCCATTTTGATGTTTGAGAGATCCATCACAGTCTGACAATGGCAATACGAGAGGAAAGATATCATCACCTGAGGCCATAATTGCTGTCCTATAATTTAGACAGCAATTAGTTTTAGTGAGTTTGAATTTCAGCTATATTGGAGGCAAATTTTGCACGGGTGATATATAATATTTTCTACACTTGGAAACAGAGCACTTTCATCCTTTGCGCTTGGACTTTTCTGGACACCTTCATATGATCAATGACACTTTTTCATATCTGTTTATTTATATTTAAATTGACAGTCACATATTTACTGAGCAACCAAGCACTTTTTATTCACAGAATTTATTGATATGGACACTTCTGTATGACCAAGGACATGTTATTGGATTAATGTTTATTTGTAATTTTGTTTGTTGATTTGGATTGGATGATGAACACATGATATGAGATTCATCAATCTTTGCTTATAGCGCTGCAATTTGCTTTCTATATTTACATTAGTGTTAGTATTTTGACACTTATTGCACGCTGCTGATATTCCTATCGGGCGCCGACATCACTTTATGAATATTAGTCTGCAAAGACTCTCTGCTGCCAAGTGTATGAGTGACATTAGTAAGGGGATGCAGTCAGGAAGGGGATGCAAAGGTGCAAAGGCAACAGGTTAGAACATATAGCTTCCAGGAAGCGAGGAAGGAGATAAGGGGGAGAAGATCCACAGCTATTTTACTGTGACTGTGAGTAGATGTAAAGCTTAAAGCTCACATGCATGGAATGCTGACATGGTCTCTTTACAGTATATAATGAAATACTACGCTGCAGTCCTAAAATGATTTGCAGGTGGATATTTGATTAGTGGTGTTAGGATTTCCAGCATAAACATTTTTATCCTGCAAGCAACTGACCGTTGCATCTTGTATCTTTGCCTCAAAATGAGTAGCATATGGACAGAACACTTATCAGATCATAACATAAAAGAGCATCATCATACAAAAGTATCATCAATCTAAATTTTTACTTTTAGCTCACAACTGTCCTAAGCTAGGCTAGCAGTATACAGGCCTGTATAAATCTTTTTTCTCTGCTGTATGGGTAGGGAAATGTAAGGAATTGGGGCACATTTTTCAAACCACTGGATTTCTGTAGTATGATGTGCTGATCACCAGAGAAGGTGTCCCGCATCTATACAACATGAATCTGATGCATGTGTACATCAGAATAGTTTGTAATGTACTACAGATTCTAAACATAATTCACGGACAGTAATAATATAAAGCAGATGAACAACACTGCAAAGAAAAGAGCAGATATAGCATTTGATCATGTAAATGAGTCACGAGAGTGTAAAATGATGTTATGTATCTGATTAGCACATTACCACAATACGACATATGTAACAAGACAGGAAATGCAACATTTGTTATTTTTGATACACTTCCAAATCCTGTAAATGTAAGAGCCACAACCTATTAAGCTAAAAGCACAGCATATTCACAACTGTGCATGCAAATATTGCCATCTTGTCAAGAAATGTACAGTACCTAAAATGACTGCAGAATTCAACAGCTGAAAAGTCACAAAATAGCACTGGAGAAAAGGAAAATGACTGGTTTGATGATATCTTCAATACGACAGTTATATCCAGATGTGTTGATATTCCTTGTTGAGGTAATTTGTACCCCATACATTAATTTCTAATGTGTAAAATGAGTTTGTAATGTACAACAGGTAGCTGTTCTGGGTAACAAAACGATCTGCTCTTTAAAAAAAAAAAAAAAAAAAGGAAAAAAATCGACTTGTTTCTTTTGGTATATAGCCTTTTTACTGAAATATAAGTAGTCAGCTCATCAAAAATAAAATAGTCTCATTGCTGAGATGTAAACAAACAATCAAAGCAAAGCCTTGAGTCTGACAAGCTGAGAACATATTGTTACAACTTGGTAACACTACATCAGGAAAAAACCAGGCCAAACCTGCTTGCGGTGTTATTTAATAAGATGATATGTGCATAGTGCTTTAATCAGTTTTAACTTGACTTTAGTCTCATGAGGAAACGGATAAGAAGCTGAATGGTTGGCATGATAGCTGCATTTTACAGCTACTTATTAAATAAGCCCCATAAATTCCACCAAATATTTACATGCGAGCACCATGCATTTTTAACTTTCTTGTTTATATAAAGCTGAATGGTTGTCATGGTTACTGCACTTTACAGTAACATTAAAAAAGTCACATAAGTTCTACTAAATATATGAGAAAACTATTAGGTTGTTGCGTAGTTTTAAAATAATAAAAACGCAATGTACCATTGGTGACGATAGCAACATTTAAAAAAAAATCACAATACATTTTACTCTTGATCCAGCTATGAAGCATGACATAGCTGACACAGGTAAAATGACATAGCAGGACACAGGTAAAATGTAAAAAAAAAAAAAAAACAAACCTGGCAAATTCAAGTTGAGCATAGGAAGCAAAAATGCATAAGCAGGCAGGGGAAGCTATATGCAAGTGACAACTTTTCCAATAAAGTTGAACTTGGACTGCCCCTTCTAAGTCTTTATTTTGCTTTCCCAATGACTAGGATAGCCTCAGTGATTAAGGGATAAGGGTGGGGGCATAACCATGCTGGACTTACAGGAAACATTGAGATTTGTATACAACGTCAGCTACCTAGATCTCCAAATATACTAATAACTTTTGGTCATTAGCAGTTTTAACTGAAAGTAACTTCTGCATGTGCTTTTTTTCCATAAAAATTCCCAGTGTGAACAGCCGAGGCTTGAAAGAAATCTGACCTTAACAATACACTACTTTATGCACTTACATGTGTGGTTGCGGGGAGCAGCCTGGACTGCTGTTTCCGTTGCTGTCGATGTGATCCAGTGAACCATTGAGGTCTTCGTGCACAGCCTGTAGTAAGCCAGTGGATGCATTGTTTATCAAACCTGGGTTACTCAGTAAAGGTAAACTGCTTTCTGCCAGAGCAGCCTGGTAGGAATAAAAGAGAGATGGATGATTATTTTCACAGACCTTTTTCTTAACAAGGATCGTCAGCCTTTGACCTTTTTTGTGACACTACTATTTATCTGAGAGAGGACAACACTTGAAGTATAACATCTGCAGAGTAAACCCCCAGCCAGTACATCTTTGCATTGGTTTACTCTGTTTTCTAGCTTACTGCCAATTCAGTGCATTAAGTGCTGTAATGGTTAGTTTACATTACTCGCAGCATAGTACACTGATCCTCACATTGGAAATGTATTGGTTTAAATCACACAGAATTAATAGCAGCAGTTGAGTCAGACAAACTGAGAAAGCATGAGTATTCCAAAACTTGCCACAGGGTGTCCTTCTTGCCACTTCACATCAAAAGTAATAGAAATTAGGAATGGAGCATTTTTGCTATATAACTGTATCTGCTAAAACCAATAAATGGAAGTATGTCTGATAGACTGATAGACAGACAGACAGATAACATAGATAGATCAATCTATTCAGAAAACATTTAAGCACTGTGGTAATGCTTTTGGTGCAAAAACAAGTTAAATTGTTTCCCTCAATAGCCTAACCTAACTTAATCCTTAAACTCACCCTAACACCTAACTATCCCCTTATCAGAGCCATAACCATTAAATTAACCATTAAAGAGAACCTTTAACACTTCCTTTCCCAATAATAACAAACCGTTAAGGTGGAGATCTCATCATATGATGCATAAATACTAAGCAATATATTGCTTTAATACCAATAGGTATTTATTACTCTTCACAGATCACAATACTCCCCCCTGACAACACCTTTATCTATTTTTCTTTAAGGAGGTCATCACCATCTTAATTCAAGCACAATCCCAGGTAAACATCTACTTTCTAGACTGAGGTGCTGGCTTAGATAATGGATAATAGATCATAGATAAATCATGTTACTTGTGCAGTGCTTTGCTGTGTTCACAATCGACTAACACAAATCAGCTCCTTACTGCTGCCTACCACCATTTTTTCTACAAAATTAAAATGTTACAGTCTGAACATTGGGGGCAGATGATACTAAGGAAATCCTTCCTCCTGCCACAATCTGATGGCCTTCATCTCAGTCTAGGCAAAGTCACTTGTCTGAAGCTAAACAGCGCCTTTTAACTTATGTCAGGGGCATTTTTTTTTAAATGATATAGTTGGTGCATATTCTGACATGTCTTTTTTTTTTTCATGCAGATTTGTAAAGTTACTGCAGGCTCTACTGTAAGCAAATAAGGAAATGTAACCATTTACGTGATTCTAACACTTAACCCCTAACCAAACACTAAAAAAATAATAAGTGTGAAGCCTAAAACATAAGGTAAATCTGACATATCAAACATTGGCACAGACTGCCACTGCTGTCCTCTCCTGTAAATGGTAATTACCATATTGTCATGCTGATCCTCTTTTTGGTATATACAGCCTTGTGCATTACCTCTGGGAGCAGGAATTAGGGGCATAATTAAATGAGCATCAGAAGAGGAGAATACTAAAATTAGCTAGCTTTTCCTCAATAGATGCTAAGGTGACAGAAATTTGTTTTAAGCTCTTTGCTAGATGGTATGTGACCCCAGAGAGGGCGCGGACCTTTGGGGGCGGACGTATCCTTCCTGCGTTGGAGGGAATGTGGTTCGCCGGGAACCTTTGCGCACCTGTGGTGGGAATGTACTAAGATACAGGCCTTTTGGAGGACGATCATTGAGGCGTCCCAGGAAATAACAGGAGAGCACACACAGGCTGAACTTTGGGGATGTTTGTTTCAGAGAACAGATAAACCCATAACACAATATTATGTTTATTGCATCATTTATTAAATGCAGCCAAAAGTTTGGTCCCCAGATACTGGTGAACACAAAGAACCCCCAAGTGGAAAGGAGTGGATACTGAAAATTGATCAGATACATGAGATCAAAGAGTCAATATATTCAGGAGAGGACTCAATAGAGAGATATAAGGTCATCTGGTTGAAATGGATGGAGTTTAAGAAATCGGGGAGGTTTCGGATATATACAGGAAAGGTTAAGGAAGGAAAAGATGGCACCCTAGGGTAGGGTAGGGGTCTTGTGTTATTTTTTTGGGATAGGGGGGAGGGACGGAGGAAGAGATGGATGGGAAGATTACAGTTTGGGAAATATGAAGTAATTTTAATGAATGTATTATGTTGAATAAATGTTTGATAATTACTAAGAAAACGAATAAAGGGAAATTAAATAAAAAAGAGAAGTATGGGAATCGTTTTTTTTTTTGTAGCTCTAACACTGAGAACCAACCGATCAAACACTGCTAATCGCTCAGTTGTCACAGCTCCCTGAGCAGAGAGCTGGTGACTGTCAGTCTGAAGCTCTCTGCTCTGCCTCCCCTGCACTCACTGGAGTGCTGGACTGTGGAGGGGGCAGGAAAAAATAATCAATGCACATATTTTTGCAGGAAAAAAATGTGCATTTATTATTTTTCCTACCAGAGTTTGCAAAGCTTTGCACCTTGATCAGTGGATTACAGGAGCACACTCCCCCTCCAGCTTTCTGCTTGTATCTCTATGGGCTTTCAGTTTGAACACTGGAGGAAGAGTGAGCGGGCTACAAGTACACTGATCAGCATGCCTGTAGTCCATTGAGCATTCTGCCGTAGTGGACTTGTAGTCTCTTCATTTGCAGATCACTGTGAATAAATTATGCGGCTGTGCGGGCCAAGCTTTGCACAGCTGCACTAAATTTAAATGTGAAAGCAGGTGGGGGGGGGGGGGTGAGCTGAAACATGTTATAGGTTACACTCTAAATACAGGTGTAACATGTTCCTTAAGGTGAACTTAGCCTTTAACGCTGAACGTGTGTCCTCTTCAACACTTCCTAAATGTTAACCTTATTCCTATCCTTAACATTCAATTAAACCTCTAACAACTGATCCTAGCATTAAACCCTAATGCTCATTAAACCCATGAGCTTACAGTTCTATACCAAGAAAGCTAGAGATGCTATATATATTTTGTGTTACAAGTAAAGTAAAAATGACTTCAGATTATATTACCTGTAAACTTGCATTGAGAGCTGCACCATAGCCAAGGCTGGTAGGTATGTTTTTGACTAATGTTGGACTACTGAAAAATAAAGAAGAACATTTTTTGAGTGAAGTATTTGGTCTGTTTGTGCAGTTCCTGCAAAATGAGAGTAAACTAAACCTAACTTCCAAAGTATGCAAGGTATATTATAGCATGAATGCAATTGTTGCTGTACAACATAAATGCAGATTAATGTCAACCTAACTTAAAGTGGTTGTAAAGGCAGAAGGTTTTTTATCTTAATGCATTCTATGCATTAAGATAAAAAAACCTCCTGTGTGCAGGAGCCCCCCCTCATACTTATCTGAGCCCCATCTCTATCCAGCGATGTACACGAGTGCCTCAGCCATCTGGGACTCTCCCTCCTGGTTGGCTGAGACACAGCAGTGGGAGCCAATCAAAATCAGTTAATCAGGAGAGAGAGGGGGTGGGGCACAAGAACCATGTCTGAATGGACAGAGGGAGCTGCGGCTCTGCTTGGGTGCCCCCATAGCAAACTGCTTGCTGTGAAGGCTCTCGATGGGAGGGAGGGGCCAGGAGCACCGAAGAGAGACCCGAGAAGAGGAGGATCTGGGCTGCTCTGTGCAAAAACATTTCAAAGAGGTAAGTATAACATGTTTGTTATTTTTTTTTGAAAAAAATGTATATTTAGTATCACTTTAAGGACGTGTACCCAAGGGCCAAATGTCGGGAAACATTTGACGGTTCCAAAAAAAAAAAAACGGCAGACATTTATGTCACTTTGTCTGACAGAAGCTGGCCGTTTCGCTGGCTTCTGTCGAACTTGCATGCTGGGAAAACCAGCAGCTGACCGACTCTTGATCAGTGCTCTCAGCCAATGGCAGAGGGCGCAGATTGGAGCGTTTTGGCAAGGGGGCTGCCCCCCAGTCAGAACGCAACAGCTCAGCAGGGGAGATCGCTATACTAACTTTGTGACTACGACTAGAGTGCACAGGTTTTTGTTTTCGTTCAACCCAGCAAAAAAATAGAATAGTGTGTACCAGGCTTAAGTGTCATATGGTCACAACAATTTGCTAGTAAAAATGAGCAAGCCACAACAAAGAAAATCCTATTTTAAATAAAAGTGAGCCTGTAGGTAGGAAAAAATCTGCAACACTAGATTTTTCCCGCTTTCGAAGGAAACTTTACTCTTTGTACAGGACTTGCAAGATATCCCCTTCCTAAACTCTTGTGATTGACTCCTTGCTTTTTTTGAAAATCTTCTCAGAGATGTTGAATTATGTACAGTAGGTGCCTTCTAAGGTATTTTTTGACCATCTTTTTGTATTTTACATAAGGATTCAGTAACAATTCAGTAATTAATCGTGATTGCACTGTACTTGAAAAAGCAAAACTTCTGCAAGAACCCCTTTAAATAAGTCAGTACTCATTTAAATGAAGTCCACATTGTTCTAAGTTATAAAGGAGTTGTAAGAAAATGTATTCCGTAATACTGTATGAAACATTTCATTACTATTGGCTAGGTGCAATACTATGCGAACTCTTGACTTGGTTATTAGAGAATGGGAGATACCAATTACTAGAACAATTAACATAACAAGGGTTATCATGAGGAATAAAATGATTTATAAGACTAAACAGAGCACACTTACGTTTCACTTCTACCTCTTACTAAATGGACAACTAACAAGTGAAATTACAAGACCTTGCAATCAATATATTTCAGGGAGGTCTATATGTAAAGCACAATAGTACTGCTGTATATCTCTTATATTACAATGTACATGTGTTACTATAAACCCTGTAAGGCTGATGTCTCTTCTAAAGTGTGGCTAGTCCCCAATAGTCTACTTCACCCCATGCCATAACACTATTGCTGAAAGTGGCTAAAAGCATTTAGAGTGGGGATGGGGTGGGGTGCTCAGTATCTCATGTTTATGGACACATTACAAACTGATTTATTGTCTCTGTATCAACAACTAGTCACTGTAACAACAACTATTGCATGAGGAGCAACAATCTATTTATTTTATATCTAATTGGGTTGTTATTTTCACTGCACATATGTTGGAACTGTAGAGGTGATTTCACAGTCAGACTGCAATTTGTGTGGCCCCCATTTGATATACATACAGGCCTGGTCAGGCATTGTTGATGGGTTTCCAACTCATCCTTCTAGTTACTAATAATTATGGGTTATACAGGTTGTGTGGCTGATCAGTTTAAGATAAAGCACTTAATGAGCCTTATTAACCATCAACTGTATAACTAAGATGTGCCAGAAATACAAGGGATGAGTTGGCAATGTTGATTACCAATTCTTTCTGCGGTACCTATAGAACTTCTAGCCTAATGCATAAACAATTTATTGTTTTACAAAAAGCTACTGAATTCACTAAACATAATCAATTGTCTCTTTTGCTTTGCTCTCTTGCAGTGAGAGAGTGGCTAATATGTATTCAAGTACATGACTTCAAGGAAAATGTTTGCATGCCCACCTAAGCTACACTGGCTTTAAAAAAGGCTTAATATAGCATAACAGGGGAGAAACTGTATTATGAGAACATTTCTTTTTTTCTTTGGTTCATACATGCTCAACTATGACATGCTGAGGAGGGAGGAGAGTACTCACATAGGTGCTGGTTTTTATCTTCCACATGTACCTGCCTGCTGGAGGCACAAGGACTTCAAAACAGTGTTTTATAACAAAAACATTTTTTTTCTTAAAAGGATTATGAAGTTTTATCGGTTTAGTGCTTGGTGGAACACTTTACTGCAATGGACAGTGTAAGAACTAAAACTAGACTTGTTCTAGTTCATAATAAAAACAAAATATATTTGTGCATAGTATTGTCCCCTAGTCTGGTGCTCTGTGTTCTCATTAGAAACCATGCCAGACGTTTCAGAATGCTTTTTAGATAAAGGACAGAAAAGTGTCTGGTAGTTTTAGAGACAATTATATTTTTATCTGGCATTAACATAGGTACACAAGCAGTCATATTGCTGCAACTATCAACCATAGCTTTATATGGCTAGGTTGCTTTACTAAAGGAATATAGAAGTTTCACTTTGCAAGGGTAAATGTCACTTAGATTAGTTATTAAGGGGAGGCACTGCTGACTGCAACCATCCAATCATGTGCAAACAAAAATATTTTTATTCTCCCTTGTATATTGATTGGGTATTCTTTGCAAAGTGAAATTGTATTACATTCACTAAAGTACAAATTCCCTTGCAAAAATGAAAATTCACTTAGTTAAGCAAACAGTCTAAATTTTTTTTTACTAAATCAACCCCAGTGTGTTGTCAATCCTACTTATCGCTTAGGAAGTTACTGCTACAAGCCTGTTGATGTAATGGTTTTCAAACAAAAGTAGTGTACTGATCGAGCTAGTGGAAATCAATGCTGATTAGCTTGGATGATGTCTGACCTTTCCCTTCTCCTTACAGTAATGTGTGAAGTATGTGTATGCAACAAATGAACAGCTACCTATATTTTTAGTGTAAAGAATAAAAGCACTTTCTTATTAAGTGTCATGTATTTGCCTAATGCAAATGAAGAAAAAAGGAATGAGCAGTATTTTAGTAGTTTAAGAATAAAAATAGATTTCATCCTAATTAATAATTGTTTTTATGTGGCTTTTTTAAAATTAGACCTTGAAGCAATTGTAGATCGCTCTATAACGTTTTTAAGGTTTTGGGGTATGCACAGAAACTGCTAAATGTAAAAAATGACAATGGACAGGAAATAGTTTGTGAATGCTCTTGTTTTTAAGTGTTAGGATCTTTATGCACCTAAAAATATGTTCGCCTAATTATAGTGCAAATGAGAAAGAAAAATATAATTTTATGGTAATTTGGTGTTTTATTATGGTAATCCTGGGCTTTTAATATGGATTTTGGGTTTCAAATAATATGCAATACTCTAAATCATTTTAAACTAAAACCCGGCTCTTTCGTTATATTTATCATCATTAACCTGTCAATTCATTTCCATTCCTCAAATCATTGTTAACCTTAATAAGCCCAGACTATTTTGCATTTGACCCCTGCGGAGCAAAGATCATGCTTGACGTCTGCTAAACACTGGTGGACAATGGCAACAGATATTTATCATCATATATACCCATAATGGAGACATACCCAGTGATTTTCTGTGACCTTCTTTTCTGATATTCTGCTTCATCTACTGTCCATACAGCCCCTTTAACGTTCTCCACTCGTACAAAACATTTGTGAAGGCTGAGATTGTGACGTACAGCATTCTAAATAAGACATATGAAAGAGAGGCACTTACATAAAAAATTTTCACACTTTGTTGGTACAGATGTCATGAATTAAAAAAAAAAAAAAAAATTTGAATTTTGATACAGCATAGACTAAAGTTACAAAAAAAAAAAAAAAAAAAGGACTTACATGACCTACACTATATGAACCTTTCAAGCTATTTTAATAATAGCTATGTCAGAACCTTCCTTTCAGTGAGCTGGTCTAAATTGCAATATCTGTACAAATTACAGTATCTTTGAAAATGCCAGAACAATTAGGTCAGCTCAGCTCTGTCCCTGATCAAGCACTCGGGGACAGATGAAATGTCCAAAGGAACCAGTCCTGCTTGAGGTATTAACATGCTAAAAAGGCTACAGTGACACGTGTTAATTTTGCACAAAGCTTTATGCAAATAAGCTCAAAGGCATTCTTTTCATCCCACAATAATGAAATGACAGAGTTTGTTTATTCAGTATTATTAGATGCCATATTCTAGTTACAGTTTAATGTTTTCTGACTACTGGCTTTTCTGAGTGATGGGTAAGCATTATAGACATACAGCTAAAAATATACACTACCCAGGACTTCCATGTATTGTTCTGTAGTGATAACACTAATAATAAAATATGTTATATATTTAATACTCTCTTTTTAGTTAACATTCTGCACATCATTTTTGAGGCTGTGTTGTTCCATAAGCTGTGATGCTTACAGAGTATTTTCAGATGAACAAGTACTGTAAAAAGTCTAAAGAAACCAAGTTAGCTTATTAATGTTTAAGTTAAATATTAATAGAAAAAAATATTTATTTTCTCAGATAGGTGGTGTATCAGATATTAAAAAAATTTATTTATTAAGCTTATCTGTTTCAGGAAAAGTATCCATCTAAATAAAATTACTGTTATAAAGGGGTTAAATACAGCTGAAACATTTATGGAGGGGATCATTAATCTGACATATTTTTATTCGGATTCCTCTGCCATATACTATCAAGTCAATTCGGTAATGACCTAATTCTTATTTCTTGAATATGAAACAAAGTAATTTTGATAAAGATTTCTTTTTATTTGCACAAAGACAAGCTTCTGGCTTGCTTTAAGAGGAGAATTCTTAAAAAAAAAAAAAAAAAAAAAAAAGCATAAGCAGATCTAGCATCTGACCTGAAATCCAAGGATTTGATTGATCTTAATGCCCATGGCTCGGAATATGATAATTTTAATATTAATGAGCAAATGAGCAGTTTTATTATGCATGCGATATAGTTAGAACTAATAAGCTGTTCAGAATGAGTTTTGCTGGATCCCCGAGCTGTGGAGATGAGACCAAGCTAAGATATTAAATCACCTTTCATTTCTTTTTAAATTTCTTTCAGTAAATCAAATGACAGCAAATTCAGTACAATCTCTAATGAGTAACAATAGAAAATGCAAATCTTCAACATAAATATTACCTATTGGAAAAAAAAAGTCATTAAGTAGATTCTGGACAGGTTCCTGTAGTTGTTTTTTTTTTTTTTTCCCACTAAACAAAACATGTGCCCATTGGCAATGCCTAAATAAAACAATTGCATCACTTCGCAGTGCCACACAGCAGCTAATAACTTCTAAACATTTTGTAAATGAAAAGCATTATAAACCTTTCACACACATATATCTGTAATCGGCTGCCAGATTCATTTGCATTTTAAATCCAAATTAATTCACTTTAGCATATCTCACAGTTGAAAATTCTTAGTATGCTGATGAGTGCTTTGCCGCCTCTGTTCTGCTCAGCTACAAACATTCTCCCCTTTTGTATGAAATGGCTTGTGGCTAATTGATGTTTCTGACTGCTTTTTGAAATGAAAATAAAACAGTTCACTTAGACTGTGCTGAGTACCCTTATCTTGCCAGACATTGCTCTCTACCAGAAATAGATGCATATGACGAACATTTTTTAGCACCCTGCAGGAACCAGACAATAAGGTTGTTTGGACAGGGCTATAGATGAACTCTTTTGTCTAAGTAAATAAACTGCATTTATGTCCTGACAGGATAATATTCACTTTACTTTCTTTTTAGTTCCAGCTGAGTAGCCCCAGCCCTCACTACAGTGGCAGATCCACTCTGTATGATGAGCTATGATGTGTACAAAAGGCATAGACCAAGACAAAACCTACAGCCTCCATTTGTTGCACAAGGCAAACAGACATTTTTCAAACTAATTAGCCAATAATATGCAAGAGAAAAAGTAATATAGTGCGACTAACAAAGGTGTTGATGATTGAGTGCTCACACTGTAATTAGTGTGTCAGGCCCTCATTTCTCTGCCAAGCCTCTGCTATTAATTGCACCAAATTAGAAAACGATATCAGAGGCAAAATTATTCTTTCACTTGTCATTTTGAGAGAGAGAATTCATTCCATTCAAGAGGCAGGTTAAAAAGAGGGGACGCAGATACTAATCTGCTTATGTCATGGAAATAAATGGTCCTTGTGCTATCAGCAAGCACTATGTGAGCCATCTAAAGCTGCTCGAAAGTAGTTACCTTCCAAGTTGCTGCATTACGCCTGAAGTAAGCAAACGTCCGTGTAAACCAGCTGTAAATTTCATTAAGTGTTAACTGCCTGTCAGATGATTCCATGATAGCCTGAAATGAGACAAAGATGCGTAGTGACATTAAAAAGACTCTCTAACTAGGCCAGATGTCATTTGTATCACTGTGTCATCTTGAGATAATAACATACGTTCATCTAATAAAAGTTCACTTTCCTTGTACTTACCTGCCTTATGAGAGTTGCATATGTGAATGGAGGACGGACATCTGCATTTTTATAAAACTCGTAGTTTGGGGCAATTTCTACAACATATAAGAATAGTGTTAAGTCTAAAATCTTGACATAACAAATGCAAAACGAATATCAGGTGTAAGCATACAAATGTGCAATTTAATCATTAATAATCTTTTTTTTTTTAGGGTATATATTAGAAAAACTGCCATTATTTTCATGCCAAATCTCCAAGATTAAATCTAGCTAAGTATTTCTTCTGCATCAAAATATTAAATCCAGAAAACTTTATTGAAAATTCTAAAAGACGTATATATCTTCATTTTTTTTTACCTAAAGAACAATCAATAATAAAAAAAAAAAAAATTCCCTAACTTTTGTTTATTCAATGACAGTTGAAACATCAAATTATTAGTCTACCTGAGGACATGGGTATATTGTATTTGTCAGAATGTCTTCTTCGAATGGCTCCAACATTAGGTACACTGGCCGGCGTGATTACGGAAGGTCCCTGGGTAATTGGAGTGACAGGTGCAGTTGGCGTGGTTGGGGTTTGAGGTAAGCTCTGAGGGGATGTATCCAACATGTTTTTAGACATGGTGACACTGGACACTAGGTTTAGCTGTAAAAAAAAAAAAAAAAAAACATATAAATACGCCAGAGAAACAAAAAAAAAAAAAAAAAAAACTGCGCTCATAATATATTTAGGACAGAGCAAACTGGTTTAATATTTATACTGTGCACATGCTGGTACCTCATTGCTGCAAGGGAAAATAACCTATTATAGACAATTATAACACTGTATGATATGAATCCTACTATGTAAGAAAAAAAGAGAGATTATCAAATAATCTTTAAAACAGCATTTTAGCCAAATAGGAAGAAATGAACTTGTGTTCAGCAGTCCTGAGAAATGAAGTGCATACTGATCAGTGAATTAGTTACCTTCAAAATAGGGGGGAAAAAAACAAAAATCCAAAGAGAAAAGACCTTAAATAAAAGTTCATATTTTGACCATGCTATAGTGTTTGTTCTTAGTCCTAAATCTCAGATGAGAAGCTCCAACCAGCTGGAAAATCTTACACTGACCTTTAGTCTCCTTGCTAATTTGGTGGAATGGTAATGACATTACTACATATTCAAACAAAATTGTCTTAATTGCAAATTAGCCAGAGGAGGCTGAAATTTTTCAAATTAAATCTGATTGAAGATGGGGAGAGGGAAATGGTATTTCCTCACTAACAATCATTTGTGGCATGTGTTAACAAATATAATGAAATGTCAAGTTTGCCAATTCCACTGGAAAGATCATTTTCAATTTGTGATTACAGTGTCACTTATTGCTGATATACTCTAGAAAGTGGGTGTCAGGGTAGAGAAAAGGAAAATAGGTGCGAATATATGCAATCTGTTCTAAAATGTATCATCTATTAATCCCCTCAGTGAACTACTGCTCCTCATTATCAAAAAAAAAGGAGAAAAAAAAAAGGAAAAAGCAAAAAAAAAAAAAAAAAAAACTCATCACCTCTACCACACCTCTTTGGCCATAAATAGCATCCAATTAGCAAAATTTAAAAGGAGTGCAACACTTGCAATGATTACAACCATAATCTGAATTGTATTCATCTGGGATAATATGTGGGTAATTTGATTCATAGCCCTACTTAACCCCTTCACGCTCCTCCAGAACGGCAAGTGTTAAAATGCCTAGACTGATGCTTGTATTAATAATTATTTGTCTGCACACTGCATTAGCCTTTCACCTAAACATAAAATTCAGCTGCTACTGTATGGAATTTGGCAACACCTGCCCCTTTTAAATCCCAAACATTCTTTCTGAGACAAACAATATTTTAATAGGGAGAAATGGTGTGTTCAGCATTGATTGATCTTTCTTTGTGGATTTGTTTTACACATTTAGTCAGTGGTGAGATTTGTTAGGGAAACAAAAATTAACATATGCCAGCTAATTGTTCCTCTTTCCTGGGAAGCAGCCAGAAGAAGCACATTAGCAGGCTAATAATAACGACTGGCACCCTGAAGGCATCCCCAAGTGCATCTGTTCCCAATAAACCACAAACTGTTATTCAGCTCCCACTCAAAGCCAGCAGAGTGAAATGGGAATTCTTTGTTACGTACATAAAAAGGCTGAGATGATATGACTAAATGCTGTACTTCATGCATTTAGAACACCAATTGTATGTACTTGTTAATATCATGAACGCTGCATCTTTCAAGCCCTCTACAACTACTGGTTACAATATGCTTTAATCTAGAGGTGCACACAGATAAATGTAATCCAGTACCAGGCATAGTAAAAAAAACTTTTAAAACCTAAATATTAACAATAATACCAATAGGTTTAATAATACAGTCATGTGAAAAAAAGTAAGTACACCCTACAGAAATAGTTTAATTTTTCAACATATTTAAACAGGTAAATATTATCTCTTCATGTAAACAGTGCCTATAGAATAAGGTGATATGCATTAACAAATAATATATAAATTGGCATGGTGTATTCATTCTCATAAACTAAATGAACAAAATGCTAATTTATTATGTGGAACAAATAAATGCACCCTCTGTTAATCACCACTTTAAATTCATAGGTTATATTTAGGTGTTCTAGATTACATGCCAGTGATGAGAATGCCTTTGGAACCTTGTTTAAGGGCCCATTCACACCAGAACAGTGCAGAAAAGGAGAGTTATGTGCATGTTTCCCTCACACATCAATGCACTGCCCTTGCTATATGTGCTTGGGTGCCAATTCATTTATGGCACTCTAAAATGCAAGTTTGTGGCCAGCAAACCACATGATACTGTGTGGCACAATCTGAAAATGTAGTGCTTGCACTACTTTTTTTATGTCCTGGTACATTTTGAAAGCCCATTGAAAAGAATGGACTGTCAAAACTATAGAGCATACATTTTAATGTGAATTGGCCCAAAACCAGGGTCTCTTGCACATGGGCATCTAAGACCGTTTCATTCTATTTCATTAATTAAAAAAACAGTTGGTTCTGAAAATTTTTATATACTATGCAGTTTTAGATTTACAGTGTTTTTGTTTATATGTTATTTTCAATGTGACTTCCTTTAAGACTATTATTCATTTATTTTTTAATCAGGTAAAAATAATTACATATGAATATTGCATATATACCACCTGCAGTTAGCAGGTGGAAAACGCAAGGCTAAAGCAACCCACAGATGTTTTGATTACCTTTCCTTCCACTACAGATGGAAGGGAAAAAAAATCACTTGATTTCCCAATCAGCACTGACTGTGTTGATGGGGAAACACGTGATTTTTTTTTCCTTCCACAGTCCTATTGTGTTTTACTGGTGGGCGCTCGCTGCATTCTCATCTGGCAGAACACAATGATTACCACTATAGTCGCCGGCAGTAATTGCATGTGAAAAATCCAACAGGCTGGTTGTACCAAAATCAATTAATGGATCGACTTGGGTACAATCAGCATACTCATAGATAGATTGAATCTCAGCCGGTCCCTGCTGAACCAGTGGAATTTAAATGTATGGCCGGCCTAAAGTCCAGCGCCATTGGCTCCCCCTGCTGCCAATCAAAGTCAGTGAGACAGGGGGTGGGGCCGGGCCATGGCTCCGTGTCTGAATGGACACAGGGAGAAGTGGAGGATCTGAGCTGATCTGTGCAAAACCACTGCACAGAGCAGGTAAGTATAACATGTTTGTTAATTTTAATGAAAAAAAAATGAAACTTTAGTATCACTATAGCCGTGCAATAGTTTAAAAATATGCTATTGTGCGGGTCAAAATAACTTTTGTTTCCACGAAGAAAGAAAAAAAGTGTAAAGAATTCTACTATAACTTTATCTAGCAGTTTACTTTTCCCTCCAATAAAATGCTTTGTTATGCATAGTTGGTGGGAATAAATCATTACTTACAAAGTACTGTTTTTACTATTCTTACAATATAGTTCATATACTGTCAAATCATTATTATCAACAAAGGCTATATGCATCTCCTATGTATGACCAGTAGGTACTTTATCCAGTAAACCTATGAAACATGGATTCTACAATACAGATGCAAACCTGATTAGAAGCATCTTGATTGTGGATGGGAAGTTTAGAAACCCACTTTGAGACTTTCTGCCATTTTAACTTTACCATATGTTATTAACAGAGCATTCAATACTGCTTTATACTGCTGTTGAAGAGATTCAGACCATTTCCTGTCTCTGTAACAAGAAGAGGAAGTGAGAATAAATCTCCCCAGCATAGATTGAGACACCAATATGAAAATGGCAAACGGTCTAAACCTTCCATTTGCTGTTAAAAGCTAAAAAAAAAAGGTATTTTTTTGCTGGAGTTTGACTCTAATTTCACACAGATGAACGATAACAATTTGGATTCTGGCAGGGAACTGCTTAGTTCTAATAAATCTACAATTGTGTTGCACTATAAACACAAAGTGCATATAAATTCATGATAACAATTATCCAACCAAGTGAAAATAGTCTGTATATATCAATCACTTTTGGGTGTGAAGAGTTCTTTAGGGCTCTTTCACACGGTCCGCCTCCGTCGGCGGACTCTGTGCTGCTCAGCGGGGGATCGATCTGCAGATCCCCGCTGAGCAGGCAGGTGACAGTTCCCTCTCTGCTCTGTGTGCAAAGAGGCACGTGTCAGAGCCCTGCTGCTCTCTATGGGGGAATCGGATGAGAGCGGACCGCCTGTCCGCTCTCATCCGATCCGATCCCTGGACGGATGGAAAATAGGGTTTCCATCCATCTGGATTTCCCGGACAGGATCGGATGCGGATGGCAGCTGGTGTCAGCGGACATGTCACCACTGAATGCATGGAGGATCTGATCAGGTCCGCCTGAAAAACTGACAGGCGGATCTGATCGGATCGTTCGTGTGAAAGGGGCCTTACTCACATTGGAGCATGGGATTCCGGAGCACTTTCTTCTTTTTGATAGACGTGTTTGGACTATTTATTATATTAATTTTTTCAGTTACACCTTTATTTGCACACATGTTTTTTGATATATACAGACTATTTTCACTTGTTTGGATGATTGTTATCGTGAATTTATGCATTTATATTGATAGCGCAACACAACTGAAGATTTATTCGTTTTTATATAGTTTATGTGGATATTCTTAGATTATAAGCTCTAACGAGCAGGGCCCTTGGATTCCTCTTGTACCAAATTGTATTGTAACTGTAATGTCTGCCTTCATTTTGTTAAGTGCAGCGCTAACTGTTGGCACTATATAAATCCTGTAAAATAATAATGAGTGCAGCTGTCACTGAGGTATTTATTTTCATTCTATTTTGATGGTGACACTTTTGTGCAACCTAGTCTTGGTTTAGCATTAACTGCTTAGTTCTTTTTGCACGGCTTTTGAGTTTCTTGAGTATTGTAATCTCATTCCACCAACCAGAAAGCAAACTGGTCCCACAATCTGGATGCCTGGGTGACAGTGTTAGAGACTACCAAGTTGTAAACGTGTGCAGAAAGAGTGAAAAGTTCACTAGGCTCTGAAATAAGCAGTGAGATTTGTCAATCTGCAACCTAAATAAATATAACAAATATTCTTTACTTGAAAGTGTACAAATATTTGTGAAAGACAGACATTCATTTCACATTTATGCATAGCCCACAAAAAGAAAAATAAGAAAAATGTAATGAGCCAGAATGGACACTAACTGATAAGTGTAGAGACTGGAACTAATAATTGATAAGCTTGATCAGAGCACTTTTCACTGTGTGCACTACAGTGCATACTAGTAAATGGTATCTGGAGACAGTGTTTCTGTTTCCACATCTGCACTTCTCTAAGAACTGTCAAATCTTTTTCCTCCTGATTACCCATCTTTGCACTTGTAGCCAAAAATAAAGTCTGCTGAGCGAGGAATCAACATCATTTACCCAGGTTTTTAAAATACATTTCATGGGCTCCCTAAAGCTGCATACGGAGGAAGCGCAAAGTGATATATTATTTACACTACTTTTATAAGCCTTGTATCAATTTATGTGGGAGTATCAGACAAGAACATGTACTCCCGTTATCCACTGTTCACATTACAATAAAAAAGATTAAAGTCAGAAATAGTCAAACATGTTTAAAATAAGCTGCAGGAATTTCATTTTCTATATGTATGCAAATGAGTATGTTTACAATGTTCCGCTAACTTATTTTAGCAGCCGGCCATAACTAGCATAACATGTTTGTAGGCATGCAATCATCAACTGATAAAGAAGAATGTATTATTAAGTAAGGAAAAGCATGTAAAAACTAAGATGAACACTTAACCACCTTAGCTCATCTAAATATATTCAAGGTTGGGTGAAACTCATTATTCAGGACTTGCAGCCTTGATAACTTTGATTTTCATCCATCCATAGCATGGCCAAAAGGTACCGTTTAATGAAGTACCATTCAGAGAGTAAATGGGGTCATATAATAGTGCAGTTGCACCTTGTGTTCATGTACTGATAGCTGTTAAGGGTGCAGTGATGAACCAACATAGCTCATTTCTCCCTGGTAATAAATTCATCCTATTAATATTTATCAAATGTGTGGGCTGTCTCAACTGAAACAGTACACACAAGATCATAAATCTCTACTACCATATCAATTTTAAGCCTTTTTTTTTCTATGTTGCGTAATGTATTTATTTATTTCTTTTTTTTAATGTATGGATCTTTTTTTAAACTTTGTTGATTTACCTCTCTACTTGAGTTGTCGCTTTTCAGTGGAATCTTTAAACTGTAGTCTTGTTTTAAATTGTTCATCTTAGATTCTGTATTAATTGCTCGCCATCAAACACAATTAGCAATTCTTTCATGTGTGGTTTATGTAATGTAATACTTCAATTACATTATTCATTCAGGTTCTGTTTTGGATTATAGGCTGAAAATTCTTTATTAGCGTCGTCGTAACCATGCTGCTGGAGTTAAAAAATTCACTGATTGAATAATTAATTGGAAACGAACAAGCTGCAGATTCCTGATGGATTTATGAGACAGTTATTCCATCTTGTGATTATCTACATTGTGCTATAGTAAGCTATGAGAAAACTAATTTTATTCAAATGAAATTTCAGGTTTTTCAAAGAAAAGCACCCTATCCTGCATGTTGTCACTGTGCAGACTATGATGGGTTAAGAGTACAAATAGTGTACTGAAAAAGAAACAACATTCACAATGTCTTCTTTTTAAAGTGACAGCATAGCATACACTTTTTCACTCCTACCATTGTATTTTCAAATGATAAATGTTGTGATAATGTTTTGTTCACAAATATAACAAAAGCAATAAGGAGATCCATTATAATGGTAAAGTGGAGCTAAATTTACCTTTGCTTTAGCGGTCCCCATCCCTCGCCGGCATTCTCTTCTGGGTGATGGTCTTCGCCCATCTTCATTAGCTGACTCAGGATTGTATTACTCTTTCACATTAATCCTAGCACACAGGGACTGTGGCGGCAATGTAAACGGAGTTGCAGATGCGCAACATCAGTTGCACATACGCAGACAATGCAATAAAGAGGCTGACTACTCAAAGTCCATGACAGCAGAATTTTAGTTCCGCTTTAACACAGAGGTGTTGATGTAAAAACACTGAAGT
Organism: Pelophylax lessonae; assembly: GCF_965119305.1. Lineage (NCBI taxonomy): Eukaryota > Metazoa > Chordata > Amphibia > Anura > Ranidae > Pelophylax > Pelophylax lessonae. The sequence continues at coordinate 232,474,180 of NC_138771.1, forward strand.
AAATAAAACTAGAGCAAACGTGGGACTATGACTCAGAACAAAAAACTAAAAACAAACAAGCAGTCCGACTGGTTGTTGTAAGCCTTTTACCCCACCTTCTTCATCCAGGTTTTTATCTCCATGTTTCTTCTACATCAGTTCTCAACTTGTAAAAATAGGTCTGAAAGCATTTCTAGGCTTTTCTAGATTACTTTCCAGATTTAGACTATAAACATCTTCCCCTCTTCTCCATTGGGGGGGGGGGGTGTTCTGTAGTTCATAGACAGCTGATCAAATTGTTTGAGATTTCAGTTTAATGCACAGGAAGTAACAAGAGCTTTCAAAATCAAGGTATCTTTTCTGTACCTGAGAATATGTACTTCGCATGAAAACAATAACCAAAACTTAATATAGCCACCACATCTAAGGACTGTTATGCATCAATATTTTACATTTATTTCCCTACATATGCCATGAGGGACACATGGAGGCTGCAGTTGCTGACATTACATAGCTGCCTGAAGTGAAGTTGACCCATACTTTTTAGGTCACTGACCCAAGACAAGTATACAGTTTTCGTAATCAGTATGCATATATATATATATATATATATATACACACACACATATACGCAGACACACACACAGAAACATTATAACACTTCAACACTCAAAACACTCACACAGTCATACAGCCAATGGTGTCGGAACACATAGTGCTCAAACCGATGCTGCCTTCCTTGAACGGAGAAACTCCAAACAAAACTGTAAAAAGATGCAGGAGGAAGCAAACGCCTAGTGCATTACCACCGCCATATTTTTTTTTACAAGAGTCAGAAACATACTCACAAACATGACGTCAGCTCCGAGGAAGGGGGCATGTCCTCCAAAACGTATCAGCCTTCCAACTGCAGTGATTATGGCATCGCCTAAAGCTGGAGTTGAGTTTTGAAACGCTTGTCCCTTCTCAAGTTTGTATGTTTTTGGTTGTATTAAATAAAATTTAGTGGTGGTGATGCGCTATGCGATTGCACCCTCCTGTGTCTTTTTATATATACACACACATATTATATACATATACACACATATATATATATATATATATATATACACACATGGAGTTTGCATGTTCTTCCTGTGCATGCATGGGTTTCCTTTTGGATACTTGGAATGTGTCTTCCATCACTCCAAAGACACGCTAGTAGTTGACGCCAGTCTACTATATTGCCCTTAGTATATTTATGCATGAAGACCTGAGATTATTCTGTATGAGGACAGGTATTGATTTGAGCTTACAGTATTGCAAAGTGTTGTGTAAACTGTTGTTGCTATATAAATACTTTCAACAATTAAAGAAAACAATTTGTATACATATATACATGAGATATATATATCTCATGCATACATACATATGATGTGTGTTTTAGTTATTTTTCATTGTTTAATACTTTGCAACAGCAACCTTCATAACTACATACAATAGAACAGAAAGTCCAGCACAATTAAAGATAGAACATATTTTTGGCATATTTTGAAAACAATTTCTAAAGCCATTTTGAATTGGTGTTTTCCAGTATGATAGTCTATACTGTTTAAAGCACTGCTGATTTTCCCTGGGAATGAGTGAAACTATCACACTTAGATCTCTTTCCAGGCTCAGCTCTGAAGGTAATGATTTTTGCACTTATAGGTGTAGTTTGTTTAGTGTCACCCACAGTGTAGATTGGATAGATTGTGTTAAAGATAGCATTACTTCTAAAGAAACATACAATTTGACAAGATATTGCATTTTACATCCATTTTATTGCAATATTTTTTCATCACACTCATTGTTTTTAGACTGTCACAAAATTGTTCATTTTCTTAGCCGGTTACATGTATAGACCTATTTACTGTTTATAAAGCAATATGCACTTACAGGTTTTGGAGATGGCTTGGGCTCTGAGGGTCGCATGTGCAAGTGGGTCATCATTGCTTGAAGTCGTTCACGCTCTTTAGAAAGCTGTTAAGAAGGAGTAAAATCAGAAGCATTTTAGAAATGACTGATATAGCTATTTTATCTTAGTGATACATCTTATCATCAAGCATGTCTCCATGTAATGAGTCCAGCACATAAAATGCAGAGTTGCATACTGTAGGAATGAAGGAATGCAATTTGCTACCAAGATAAAAGAGAGAACATGTATAGTATGCCTTAAAGGGATAAAGGTAAAAGAAACCACTGAATATAATAATCAGGTTTTTCCTCCTATTAACCTGGATTGATATGTATACATTTTACAATCAACATAAACTAATGGTTTATCATAATGAACATTTTGCTAATATTTATCAAGCTGCTAAGATTTGCTAAGCATTGCGTCATTATTATCAAATATAGTTTTTTTTTTTCATTTACCAATGACATTCAAAAGCTTAGCTCTGTCTAAAAGTGGAAATATCTGTCACTATAAGCTCTTTAGCATCTTGCTTGATGTCCTCAAGACAGATGTAGCTGTTAGCTGTTGCGCAAGTAAGAACGCAAAAGCAAAAGTTTTCCCAAGCAAGCTGTTGTTGTGGGCAGTCTTTTCATTTATTTATCGTCTACTTAGGTTGTTTTAGTCCCCTCTACATCTTGCTATTATCAACCTGTGGAGAATGACCAAAAGTTGTGCAATGACAAATTCTGAGGCAGCATTCACATTTTACTGTCTCATTACAAACAATGGACCTCACCTAGCTATCAGAAAAACAGCAACAAAAAAGACTCACTGGACAACAGGATAAATTCATCATTATTGCAATTTTAAGAGTAAAAATTATTTTATTTACAAATGAACCGCTTGCTGACCGCATAACTTAGTTATACAGTGGCAGAGCAGCTATCCTGCGCCGGATCACGACCACTTCCGGGTAGAGGACACGTGCGCGCCCTGACGCGGCTATGCTGTGATTAGACACAGCACAAGCCGATCAGTTGGTGTCAGCTAATGCATGTCTGCCATCACCTGCTGATCGGCGAGACAAAAAACAGACCTCTGTTATGTAGAGAAGGCAAAGCTCTGTTTCGTCAGCAAGATTGGGGTTGATTGTCTTTCCCTGCAATGCAGGGAAATAAAATCAATCACAGCCCTTAGTAAAAACACCACACATTGCAAACAAAAAACACTGGTAAGGCACACAGTTAACACTCTGATCGCCCTAGATATTTAACCTCTCCCCAACTAGTATTATTAGTAAAGTGACACTGCATATTTTTAGCACTGATTACTGTATTAATGTCACTGGTTCGCACAAAGTGTCAAACTGCCCACCGCAATATCGCAGTTCCGCTATAATTTGCTGATCACCGCCATTACCAGTGTAAAAAAAAAGAAAATACAAATTCCAGAATATATCCCATAGGTTTGTAGATGCAATAACTTTTACACAAACAAATCAATATACGCTTATTAGGATTTTTTTTTTTAACCAAAAATATGTAGCAGAATAAATATTGGCCTAAATTTATGAAGAAATTTGTTTTTTTATATTGGATATGTTTTATAGCAGAAAGTAATTATAAAATATTAGTAAAATAAAAAAATAAAAATATTAGTAAACATTGTTTGTTTTTTTTTTCAAAATTGTAAACCTTTTTTGTTTATAGCACAAAAAATTAGCCCAGTGATAATCAAATACCACCAAAAGGGGAAAAAAGACATACATTTCATTTGGGTACAGTGTTGCATGACCGTGCAATTGTCTGGTAAATAATGCAGTGCCGTATAGCAAAAAATGACCTGGTCATTAAGGGGGGTCAAGTGGTTAATCGATGGTTGAGGCAGAGTTTCAGTGAGCTGAATGTCAGGATGAAGATTGTAGACATTCAGTATGTAAGCTGCACCTCTGAGTGAATTTCAGTGTAAAGTGTTCTGTGTGTATTTTATGAAATTGCAGTTCCTTCCTCCATACCGCTGATAACACATCATTTCTGAAGCATGTGAGGATATGAAATATCAGAATGGAAGTCTTTGCCAAATGTAGGGCTTTCATAGGAAATTTGAAGCTCCAAAGTGAATTAGCAAGTAATTATTACTCTATACCAATGATGGTGAACCTTGGCAGCCCAGATGTTTTGGAACTACATTTGCCCTCATGCTCAACTACACTGCAGAGTGCATTAGCATCATGGGAAATGTAGTTCCAAAACATCTGGGGTGCCAAGGTTTGCCATCACTGCGTTATACCATAAATAAGCAATGTTTAAAAAGTCTGACCTGCTTATTTTTCAGCAATGCAACATGAATTATGAAACAATTATGAAGTAGAAAATTATTACCAACCTGAATTTCCAATTGCTGAACTACTTGCATTTGTACTCTGCATTGAGCTGTACTTCTATCATCCAATGCATGCTCATTGTTAAGGTGCCTAGTTAAGAAAACAAAACAACATTGATTAGAGTACTTAATGTGATTAGTATGGAATATGATTAGCACCATGTTGCAAGAGTAAAGCGTACATTATTGTGTTAGATAAGAAAACCTAACTTTTTAAAAAAAGTTGTTTAAACAATGTTCTAAAAGCTTGTGAAGGGCAAAGTAATGGATTTGGTTAAATATACCCCTTTCCCCAGCAACTTATACTCACCTTTCTTTTTTTTTTCTGTCAACCGCTGCTATCTTTACACTTGAATGCAAAGAGAAAAAGAACATCTCAAATTCACTGTATTTCAATCCTGAGCAAGGCTGAGGATTTTCTCCCCACATTATAGGGTGCTGTGGCCCAGTAATAGGATTGGGTAACCATTGCTTCATCATGTTAGCTAGGAGAATTACATGCTAATCCAAATCTATGCTATTAGTATCTGAGATTATAGGGCATTTCACATTGTTCAAAGCAGGTGAAAGGGGCAAAGGGGAATTGGCGAGGACAGATATGATAAGTGGGTGATAAACATTTGGATGTAACTATTCACATAGGACAGTTAAAAGAAGATGCCAGGACACCACTGCCAACAATATAAGCACTGAAATGTGCTCATTTTTTTCTTTATTATTTTCAAATATATTTTTTTTACTCAGTTACCACCTCAGTGGACTGGGTGGCTAAGATATCAGTTGCTGGTCGTCTCTTCCCCCCAGCAGGGAGCCTTCAGACTGGCTTATGTTGTGTAAATAGAAGTGGGGTACCAGTGCAACAGCCTGACCCCCCTCTTCTCTCTTTCTGTTGCTGACCATGAGAGAATTGGCAGAGCAAGCTCATCATCAGCCATCAACAGAGCCATTGTAAAAGGATGGGGAAGAATGGCTGCTGATCACAGACTTTATTTGTTTACTAATTTACTACTGAACGGTCACAAGGCACAAAGCTACTCTGATTGACTCTATGGGTTTTTCCTGTGGCCTGCGCTGTCTAATGCATGAAATACTAGGACCTTTGTAAACTTCCTATCAGAAAACAAGGTGCATCAACTAGCCTTTAAATAAATTCTGGTCTCCAGTTAGAGAATTGTATTCAAAATTACTTGTCCCTTCAATGCATAGACAAACTGGACACTTGACTGGGTCTTACAGGAATATGGTCCTCTCAGACAGCCCTTGAACCCAGCAAACTCACACTCCATAAATATACATTTAAAATACTTAAGAGCTATAATTATCAGTTTGGAAACGAACATGCATCATCAACTACCATCTGCTGTTTCCCAATAAGGTGCTATATACATTCTGGACCCCAAGTATATATTGGCCATTACCTTATTAAATAAACCAATATGTTTACTAAAAGATCCAATATTAGAAATGGGTGTGGTGCTATTTATACAGTCCTAAAGGCTGGTATGGCATAGGGTCAGGAGAGCTGTATACTCTATGTTAGTCTATGCCATTTCCTGTCCGGCCTTTTGTAATAATATGGCCGGGTGAGTGTTGTGGTATTCCAAGTGGATCTCCTATGGCGTCCTTGTGAGCATCATAGGGGGCACGCAGCGGTGTGATCTGTGACTGACCATGTCCACCGGACAAAGTGGGACACAGCTGAACACAGATCTTTGTACTGGACCGCTTTGCATGTCCCTGGTACCATGTGGTCGTAGTGACTAATCACAGCTATCATATGTCAGTTGTAATCAATGTCTATCATTCATAGTCATTTGGACTTTTGATCTTTGTGATTGGACACAGTGTTCACATGGTCAGGGCCAATAACAGTGGACATGTCCCTTTTGGTCAATTACAGCTATCACAATAGTATACAATGGCACATGAATGAATGCCCTTTACAGTGTAAAAGTTATAGCTTTTACAGTGATCATCACTGTAAAGAGCAATCAGAGTAGAAAAAAAAAATCTTTATCAACTCCTCAGAGTAATACAGTGTCAGTACATTAACACTGTACAGCTCTGATGACAATATGTAAAAAAAAAAAAAAACAATGTAAATATTTGTTTTTATTTATTTTTTTTACATACTTTTACCAGTCAGTATTCCTGACCACTGCTATGCCAGTCACATGGGGACACTGTACTGCTCTAAAGACAGTGTGCAAAAAAAAAAAGTGACATAAAATCCCAATTTAAAAGAACTCACCATGCTTTTTACTTATTACCTTGGACTTTCTAGAGGGATAATTTGAGGGTATTTGTACTATTCTGGCATTTTTGGGGCTCCAACAATATATACTATAGTTTAAATATATACTATAGTCTAACTTTAACACAGACTAAATAATATACAATGATTTGGGTTATTTTACCAAAGAATTGTAGCAGAATACATTCTAAACTAAATTTATAAAGAAAGATTACTTGCAACATTTTATAACAGAAACTAAGAAACCATTTTTTTTTTTTCAAATTTTTTTTGGTAATTTTTCATTTATATAGCAAAAAAATAAACCCATTGGTGATTAAAATCCACCAAAGGAAAGCTTGGTCCATCTAAGAAAAATGTTAAAAATTGAATTTGGGTACAGAGTTGCATGACTGAATAATTGTCATTCAAAGTATGACAGTGCTAAAATCTAAAAATTGGCCCCGGGGCAGGAAGGGGGTGAAAGTGTCCAGTATTAAAGTGGTTAAAAAGAGATGCTGTTTTATTTTAAAATGGAAGACTAGGGACTAGAAGGAAGCAAGCATAGATTTAAATGATAAACATCTGAATTGACTCGGGCCTACCATTTATTGGTTGCAAATCATTGTATAATACTTCAGTAACTTGTAAATAGCTTCAACAAGTCTCTCAACTCCATGTAAATGTACGATTCTTCATCCTCTGTTTATGGTCATTAACTTACTAAAGCTTTTTAACATATGACCAATTGTCTAAGAGCAATATGTTAACAGAGGCTGTACTGACATAAATAAATAACTCCTACATTTTAAAATCAAATAAACTAGATGCTTTATAAAAGATAAAATGGTGTGAATATGTATAATTTAGTCACATTCAACTATTATATTATCCAATATTTGCATACAAGATTTATAAACTACAAAACTACAACACTTAAAAAATAACTTCAAAATTGTCTAGTTTTTCTCATAGAAAGGTGTTACATATATTTATTTTAAATTCAAAATGTGAATTAAAATTAGATTCTTAGGCACAAAATGTGCGAGTCTTAAACATAAGGATATTAGTGCTGATTACAGAAGAGTCTTTTGCATATATTGTGTCCTGCTTATTTTATAATCGGTCCTTTTAATGCATGCTGCACTGCATCTGAAAATAGGAGTTAATACTCATTGCTCTGGTAACATATCTATTCCCACACACAAGAGATAAAGACACTAATGCTCACTTGCAGATTAAACAGAAGAAAGGTGCAGAAAGGGCTAAATGTGTTATTTTGACTGCAAAGGGTAATATCAAACTATATTTTGTACTAGATGTATAAATGAAAGATGTATATGATGCAATTCCTTAAGAAAAAAAAAATGAAGACAAAGAAAATGAACAAGGTCTGTCTGCACAAAAGTGGCTTAAAACATGTTTACATTTTAGCGACCTGCTCTTGTCATATATTTAGAGAATAAAAAATATGTTTGCATTTAACTGCTCAAGTCTTCATATTCAGTTTATCTGTGCTGCTTTCATTAGAATAGAGAGACTGTGGAGTATAATAATAGTCGGTAAGGTTTTGTCTTGATTGAATTTTTCAGAGGAATACAAAAGAACCTTGCCATTAAAATAGTCCTTTATTCTCCAGCATGAAGGCGAAAGGTTTTTAAAGTGTTGTGATGTTCAGTAATGAGCCTCTATCTAAATTATCATTGGTGACAAACTCACAAAGCACTTTTCGAGGACACATAGTTATGAAATGCCAGAGCTGCCACTTTCTTTCCTGTAATTATAGGCTAGCTTGCAGCCCTTCAATGATCATTTATAGAACAGCCTCCAGTGGATTACCGAGAACTTGAAAAACACATACATACCTCTGCCACATCTCCCTTCTCCGTTCCTTGCTATTGTTTACTAGTGATATGTAAAATAATAGAGCCTATTCATTCCCCTACTTAATTATGCCAATCAAAGTGCAGAAATGGCAAAGGATACAAATGAAATGCAGCAAGATTAAATAAATAGGACAACATTAACATAAAATTATAAATTTATACACTTAAAACTATTTCATGTCAAAAATATTCTCTTTTATGTCTTTATATCTGTCTCAGGTATTATATATTGGCTGTTAAAATGGTCTTTATGAATTATAAATCAAGGATAAGATAATATTGAAAAGTGAAGAATTTCAGAATTTTTCGAGCCACTACTTAATTGCTGTTTCAAAATGCATATGCAAAGGGACATTCCATTAATCATTTAATCATGTACCTTGCAGGAAGTTTGAACTAATGTTGCACATACCCTTTACATATGAAGGCTGCTTCATAATGCTATCTTATGTATTTGATATATTGCATATGTCATGAATTATAGCTGCTTCTAAAGAACTAAATGGATTGTTATCCTCAAGATGCTTATTACAAAAGGCTTTACCAATTCATTTTTTTATTACTTACTGCCAGCTCTATTTCTGTATTTTCATAAGGCACCAATAATGCTCTATTGTGATGGCAAAGGTCTGTAAATTACTCATGCAATCACTAACACCATTTCACAGACCTGTTCTATTTCTGCAGGTTGGCTAACAAGACGATTACACACAAATTACTGAATATCTATTAAATATTTAAATGCATTCTACTCTACTATGCATTAATAATAGCAAAGCAAGCTATGGAATTCTGGTTAGATCCACTCCCTAATGTCCCCTAATGAGCCTCTTACTGTGACTGCAGTTCAAACATGAAGGTGAAGAAAAATGCAAAGGGTGCCTTCAGAAAGGCAGCTTGAACAAACATTGCGCGAGCCAGTTCTAATTTATGGGTCACTTTATAGGTATATTGATTTTTGTTTTGAAAATGGAATAAATGATGTGGTTGACTGGCATTCTTTAAAAACTGCATGAGACTGAGCCAGGTCTTAGCCTCATGTACACAGTGTGTAAATGTAAAGCCTTTTCTTTCAGCAGATATTTAATAAAAACTTAACTACAACACAAAACAGAATGTAGAAGAGCCTTGGAGCAGCCGAGCTTCTGATTTTTAAAAACATCAAACAAAAAGAATACGTGTTCTGTCTCACAGTTTATCAGACAAATCTTAAATTCAATTTTATTTTGATCCCTGAAAGTAATTTGAATCTAAACAAGACTGATGTGTGACTGTTTGGATTGACAACAGCCCTGGTGGTATTTAAATATATATCAAAGATTTTAAAGTCTCTACGCTTTCACTACATATATTCAATGTCTATTCTTTTTCTCCCTTAAGAAAGAATCTTTAGTGCCCTCAGTGGTTATCAGAAATTGATATTTTAATGGCATTCTAAGTGCACTAACAATGAATTTATTAGTGGGAACTGAGAGCCAACTGTCTCACCAGAGCCGACTATCTCAGGAACAGAGTTGTGGTCACCAGTAGAATGAAGGGAATTACTTTTCAACATCTTTTGACAGAACGGTCTACACAAAAATAAATCGGTCACTAAGCATTGTCTAAAGTAAGTTATGCCATATTTAATTATTGTAGCTAGATAGGTATTGGACTTTAAATAATGATACATTGGTCAGCTTTCCTAATCTTCAATGTAACAAGCTAGCTTGACTACCTAGTTAAAGAGTTTCATCCCCACCTGGAGGGAAGCAAAGCATGACATTCACACAACTTTCACTCAAGTCACACATTTTTCCAAAGGGATTCCATTTAAAAGATGTGTACATTTTAAATAGACCCCTAAATGAACCTAAGGGATCCTCTGGAGTAAAATAAAAGTTTATGTCATGTTTACCAGATTGTGAAGTGTCAGAAAACACATGAAGACATGTAATTCATGATAGAACTACTAATATTGAAAATCATTATGGTTGCTTCTGTACACACATAGACATCATAAGTAAATATTTAAAGTAGCATGTCAAATTAAAATGGAGGACAATGTTTGCGATCTAAGGGACATTAAGGGGCCAAAGGACTACTTGGCATTGGGAAAAGGGAACACTCCAATTTGGGCACTTGTGTCTTTCGTAATGAACTATGTCCCTCACAAACATGCGAGGCTGCTGGATGTGCGGTATAACTAACGGCACTGTGTTCCAGGATTGAAACAAAACTTCCGGTCTAATTTACGGAACACAATAGAGTCTATCACAGTGGTGCTCAGCCATTCAGAGAAGGCGATGCATTTTATCCATTAATATTAAACTTCCCCTAATGGGCTGAGTCAGTGATGGTGACATAATCAGCCCACCTCTCTGACTCAGCCAATCAGAGGAAACATTGTATTCATCGATAGAATACGTCACTTTTTCTGAATGGCTGAGCGCCACTGTGATAGACTCCACTGTGTTCCAGGTATGAGACAAAGTCTCAGCTCGAACCTGGAACACAGTGTGGTATGCTGTATGTAGCTGCAGCTCACAAAGCACGAGGGACATCCTTCATTTGGGCAAAGCTGGCTCAAAGGAACTATGTAAAGTATACCAAAAGATGGAGTTTAGCTTTAATGTAAACCACTTTTTATTGAATTTTCTTTGTGGTGTTATAAAAGTTGTCCATATTTTCATGTTATCTCAACTTAAGAATTAGTAAATTGGGTTCAATTAGACCTCTCTCATGAATGGAAGACTGCCCTCTTTCCAGTTCTAAGACTTAATATATATGAACTGCTACCTAAATTGAACAGCATAGGATGAGCCAGGATGAATGCTTTGTAGAGGGAAAATATTATGACACTCTTTGCAGGTGGCAGCAACCACATGTAAAAAAACACCTGGCCACAATAAAGCGAGTTTGCTTACATTTTTACTCCTGGTTGCCAGCATATTAGTAGAAGGGGTTTGGGTGGCTGTAAAACCAACCAATTACTTGATCTAGAAGAATGTACAGCCTTCCCTAAACAACCCCCCCTCCACTTTGCCTGCCATGTGTCCCAGGCTTACCTATCCCTCCTAGGTGCCTGGGACCATCAGGGCAGGTATCATGATGTAGAGCTGTAGGAGATCAGCAAGCATCCATTCAAAGCCGTGAGCACTTCCAGGTTCAGAGCTGTCAATCCCAAGCCGCTGTGGCTGGGAAAGAAGCGGATTGAGCACAGTCAAATGTTTTTGTCTTTTTAGCATAGATTACTCAAACTGTAGTCACTATAAAAACCTGTAATCAGCTTTAAATTGTTACAAATTCACAACATTTCCATTTTTTAGAAACTCCCATATAAAATATCTGGCAGTAAGTTTATATATTTCTACCCTTTTTCAGTACCAGTGTACCATTACACTAGTCAATCTCACAGTACTTAGATGATCCTAATATTACCAGCCTATTTCTACATGGTGTCTATACCTCCTCATTACGACGACTCAGAAGGTGAATAGAGGGGGGGGGGGGTATCAGGATTTTACCTTAATAATTAGTTTGTCAATCCATATAAATATTCATCTATGATGTCCTAGCACCATCCCAGAATAATTTTACAAGTTCATTTTTCATCATGGCGTTTCTGATTAAGACACAGAAACTCTGTACTTTCTATTTGCTCTCTTCTTCTATACCAGCGTATAGCTGTAAATATCAGGAGCCTAGTCAAGGATCAAGCCATGTTTTGACTAGTGGTAGTGTATTATATTTAACAGGACTAGTTCTGTTATGTTAAAGAAATTTTGCTGCTTATCCAAGCAGGTTTTTTGGTTCTAATGAGAGTTAGGAACATTTCAAAACTGTGAGTTGTGCATTTCGGACAGAGAGGAAAACTGATTTGCAAGAAGCATAAAAGAGCCATTTACATCATACAGGAACTATCCATAACGAGGGTCGGGTCTTTCCACACTATCACCTGCATATACTGCCATTTTACCATCTCTACCCTAGTAATTCCACAACAGCTTTTAGCCATATAACTTGAACAGTAAACACCTATACCAGATATGGTACCATGGCATTGGATTATGTAGCCTAGCAGAGGGTAATGACTCAAACTTTTACATCTTGTTCTTGGAAATCAATATCTGCTTTGAAACATTCCATGGTAATCAGGGATCCATCTAACTATGCTTGGGTATATTCCTGATACTCATGCTGGGGTGCATTGCTGACACTTATTAGAACTGTTGAAGGTGCCTGGATAAGCAGCAAAACATCTTCAAAATGATGAAACTAGACCAGTTAAATGTGACTAACTACTACTAGCTATACCATGACTTGGATAAATGAGAACCTTCAAAAGGCATAAGCCATGTTTTAATAACACCAATTAATCATAGCATTTCTCAGGCACCCAAAAATACTTCCTAAATTTCTTGAATTTTTAAAACACTTTGGCATACCATTGCCTCCTTTCTTCAGTTATGTCCCACATGTTTAAACTGTTTGTTCTGTGCAAAGCCCATCCATGCGCACCTTACTTATAAAAGGCTAGTTTATAAATCAATTGGAGCAGTTTCAATTTTTTGTTTAGCTTGCTGGATTTGGAGTGGGAACACGCTAGAGGTCTTTGGCTTCCATTGTCCTGTGCTGGATTTCTTGTGTGTTCCTGCACATAAAGGAAAACTAAACCCAGAAACAACAATGTAATATATTGCAGCTTACAGTTCTTAGATGTGATGGCTGCATTAGGTTTTTTCCAAGCTAAGAACATTTTCAGGAAATATAGAAAATACTTTGTGATCATGCCAGAAATGTGTCCTTGTTACTCCTTGCTATCTTCTGTAAGCTACCAATTGTCATGTCCCACATGTAATGGAGATAAAGAGATATGGACAGGCTTGTAGTCTTTGTCAGGACAGCAGCCTAGGGTGACAACCATGGCTCCCTCAAGAGATACAGTGGATGACTGACATAGCCACCCCGGGACAGGACTTATGTTATTTGCAAGATTACTAGGTGAAAATAATGCAAAAGGGGTGTAACCAAGAAGGCGACCTGAGCAGACGTGCTTTCCCGGAGCTCTGCTAGGAAACATTCTGAATTATATCCTGTGCGTGACTTCCTACCTCTCTGGTGGCTACCTAGACCCTCTGCATACCATGCCCTACAAATCTTCTGGGAGATCTCAAAGGGGGAAAAAGCTTTGCCCCCCCCCCCCCCGACGCTGCCCTACTTTCTGACATGGCTCCTGCTCTCTCTTCTCCAGAGACCCTGGCACGTATGTCCAATATGGCCTCACAGACGGACTCAGAGTGCTCTCCCTCTACCTATGCCCCTTGGCATTCTGGAGGTTATGGCTGCAATTATTACTTGTCAGACTGCGCTAAAATAGAGGCTGTGCAGCTTGATGTTGGTCTCCTCTGCCAGGACTTTGATAAGATTCACTCCCGGCTCGCCTTGGCGGAGCAGCGTGTAAGCCACGTGGAAGACACCATGGCGGAACACTCCATCTCCATCCATTCTCTCCAAACAAAGCAGCGAGCTCTGGAGTATTGAGCACAGGATGCCGAGAACAGGAGCAGATGCAACAACCCCTAGGTCGTGGGTCTGGCTGAAGGAGTGGAGGGTAAGAATCCCACAATATTTGTTGAGGAACTGCTGAGATACCTACTGCCCACAGCCCAGTATTCCCCATACTTCACTTTGGAACAAGCTCATCTGGTCCTCCCGAAACCAGGTCCCCAGAGGGCCCCTCCCGTATGCTCATCCTGCGCCTGCTCAATTTTAGGGACCGGAATAAGGTCTTGCGGGCTGCACGTGCATGGGACCCCTGGCTTACCACAATTCTAAGCTACTGATCTTTCCTAATTACAAGATGGTCATTTGACTCAGTGAAGGCAGCCCTGAGGGCTAAGGGGATTACCTACAGCATCATTTTCCCAGTCAAGCTCAGGGTGGTTGAAGAATGCATCTGCCTGGCTGGAGACGCTGCCACCGTGGGACTGAGATTACTCTTGCCTAAATCCTGATTACTTTAATAATACCACCAGTTGATGTCTCTGTTTGAAGTGCTCTACATGACTGTTGCACCTTGCAGTAAAATTCGTACTATTTTACGATCCATCTGTACAAACTACTGTATTGCCTACAAGGGCTCCTCGGGAGGGAGGGTTAGGTCTTCTAACAACTGTCCTGTCACCTATTGTAGTCATGTTCAGCAGTGATAGAGGACCTCATACATGTGGACCAAACTGGCTTCCTGCCAGGGAAGGGCATGGACATTAATATCCGTCGTCTCTTTCTTAACCTGTCCGCTGCTCATGACAATGCTGGTACTAGGATAGTGCCCTCGCTAGACGCAGAGAAGGCCTTTGACTCTGTCAAGTGACCTTTTATATGGAATGTGTTGCGCAGGTTTCGATTCAGCCCTAGATTTCTCCAATGGCTGGAAATGCTCTTCAAATATCCCAAGGTCAGAGTTTGCACCAATGATAGATTCTCAACATTATTCCACTTGGCTAGAGGCACCCGACAAGGGTGCCCTCTGTAATCGAGCCTATTTGCCTTGGCATTGGAACCGTTGGCCATTTTTGTGAGGGACTCGCGGCTTGTTGAGGCTGTTGGCAGGCTGGCCCTTTGGGTGAAAAGATTTTGCTCTATGCAGATGACACCCTGCTATATCTAGCTGATGGAAACTCCTCCTTGCGGGCCAATCTGGCAATCTTTGAGGAGTTTGGACACTTTTCTGGTATCAGGAAAAACTGGGGCAAGTCGGTACTTTTCCTGTTGGACCTGGGTGCCAGGACTTCGGCAGCCCCAAACCTCCCCTCTTAAATTGGGTTGAAGACTTTAAATATCTTGGCATTAGGGTGTCCAGGGATTTGACTGCATTTTATGATCTTAATATTCACCCCATATTTCTTTAGAGAAGTGGACTGCTGTGTCAGTTCTTTTTTATAGGCGGGTGCTGCTCTGCAGTTGGCAAGGTCGACCCTTCAGCTCCCGGTAAGTTGTGGTGGTTTGGCACTTCCTAATTCTCTAACTTACTACTGGGCTGCTGTACTCGTCACCATCCGCTGGTGATTCATGGGCTCGAGAATGGAGGTAGCCTGTCTGGGGTCCCTAACAGAGGTAGGCAATCTGGTCTATAGAGGTTCATGGGCATACATGTCCCTTTCACTCCCTACTAAAGTAGCATTGAGGTAATGGATAACTACTAGGGCTCGTTTTATGAAACCCAATCACTGGTCTCCATACCAACCTCTGTGGGGTAATCCCTCCCTAACTCATATCAGGATGGTCCCTGAACCGCAGGTCTGGGCCAGATTGGGTATTCGAAGATTGAAAGACATCTTGCCCACATGGACACTCCTACCCTTTAAGGACTTACTAGCTAGCTTTAGACTACCCCGCTGGGTGGACTTCAGATATCTCCAACTATGACATGGGGTACGCCCCCAGTTCCCTGATTTACCCATGCTTGCAAATGACCCGATCAAAGATGTCCTGGCTCAGGAATCACTGACTAAACCCTTGTCTGCGCTTTATGTAGCTCATCAATACCTGCCTCCAGATGTCTCTCCCTTGCACTCCTGAGTTGACAATCCTGGGCATGCATGATAATGAGCAAAGACCTAGATATACCAAGCTATTGGTGTCGTACCTGTTGTATTATGTTAAAAAGGAAGTAATACACAAATGGACTTCCCCTTCTCCTCCTATGCAAGTTCACGGGAATCAATCATGAATGGGGTCCTACCAATGTATGAGTTGACATATATAAATAGGAACTGCCACCAAAAATATGAGAAAATCTAGCAACCATGGTTGGATTGTTAATTGTTAGCTCATTATGGGGAATAATTTTCCCCTTCTTCTATCTTATTTAGTGATTATTGAATGTACGTTCCTTATGTTCTTCAGCTAACGTTCTGTTATATCTTAAAGTGTTGGGCTATCTCCTTCTTCATTTTTGTATTCTGTAAACCTTGAATGCCTACTGTTCATGTATCATCAATGTTTCTAATAAAGAGCAATTCTGTTTAAAAAAAAAAAAAATGCAAAAGAAGATTGAAAATAAGCAAATTGTTATTCAGCAACAATAGTTTTTTTTTTTTTTGCTGTCTACCTGGTAAGCGTGTGGGAGCTTTTTGTATTGTGTTTGTTCTTCACCTTTAATAAGTAAGCAAAAAAAAAAAAAAAAACACATACCAAAACTTAGACCTCATAAAAGTATGGTGGATAGAATATTCATATCTTTTGCTGGATTTCAGTATCCAATTATATTATATAATAATGATGATGATTACTTTGTATGATAAAGTAATCACCAGATAACCTTTCTTCATGACTGAAAAAAGAATTAACTTACTTCAGCATGCAGTCAATTTCTATAACCATGGGTGGATGAATTTGGATGAAAATAAACAGATATTCCAAACTCCTGGAAAACAATTCCACAAATAATAATATCTAGGCCAGAGAAAAAGCAAAGAATCTAAGCAAGCTAAAAATATATCATGTTTTTCCATCTGCATCGAACATTAAAAAAAGTCCTTCTGAGAGAGGGTCTACAGCTCTTGGCATACCTATTTCATCTCCAGATATTCAAAACAGTATGTTTATTTTTAATAAACCTGAACACAGCAAAGTTTAAAGTGCAAGTATGATATTAGGTAATTTTGGATTTTAATGATACTTTTAAGAATGTAACCGAATATTAAAATCACTAACTGGGTTTATGCATATCAAATCCGTAATATTTTATTATAAATACATAATAAATATATAATACATTCTAATATGGCATTTTCTCTACTGTAATATACATTAGTATATTGGTACAAGCTGGTTCTTTGATGACTACATTGCTAGTATTTTATTCTACTTTTTCCCAATAACATTTTTATTCAATATTTTAGTTTTTCTTTTTTTTTGAAGGTTAACTTTCTTTTTCATATCACATAATCACATATTAAATAGGATGTATAAATGAAGATTACTATAATACCTTCCTTTTGAATCACAGTTATTTTTCTAAACACAAAATAATTCAGTCTTTTAAAACTGACCCTTTTAAGCCATTCAGCAAACATTGTGCTTTGAAATGAGCATTTTTGTTTTTTTTTTTAGCTGCTTACTATCGTCTGTGGTGCACCATGTGCAAATATCAATTAATTGCTATATGTTTTGGTTGACCATTAGCTGTAGATTTTTTGTATATTAGGATTCTGACAGGATAACCACTTTTTTTTTCCAAGACCAGCTAGCAAACCCAATCTGAAATCAAGCAATAAATGCAGCTGTATAAACAGAGGTAGATTGATTAAAGTCACTAAACAGCCACTTGCTTTCCAATTGCCTGTTTTTATTTTTTTCCCAAGCTGATCGTGATTTGTTGACTTGTAAATAGATTATTTCAAGATAATCTCTGAAGATGTAAAATGTTGAAACTGCTCTACAATAACTCAGCTCAGAGCACAGAATGGAGCTGTTAGTCTAACTGATTTAAATGGCTTGTTTAAGTGATGGAAATGGCCTCTTTACCTGCATAACTGTAGCACTGGGACCATTCATCAAGTTAAAAAAGCTGTAGCAGCAAAATACAGCCTAATTTGCTTTAGACATATTTTCTGTTTAGCACATAGTTTTGTATACTAATAGAATGCCTGTCATTTTTATTTAAATTCAGTTGTTCCCATACCTTTACTCATTATACAACTATTATACAACCAAAGAGACTGCATAGAAAATACATTCTATGTTCCCCATGCCTTTTCAGTATAAAGGCTAAATGACAAAAAGCTATATTCCTATATAACAGTGATGACAGGGTCACTGACATTGAGCAGGAAATTCAGTCTTAGATTGTTCACTAAAGAGTGTTAAATGACACAGTCCATCCCAAATATGGCTGCCCAGCCATGGCTGTTTGTTATGGAATTCAAGATATCAGTTAAATCGGAACACACATACCCTGGTGTGAATAGCATTCAAAGAAGGCAAGGCACTGTAACCGTAAGTAATGCACTACCATGCATTATGGTGTGCTGCATTAGCAAAATTTGTTGTAACAATTTTTGATCTATTTTGGTGTATTAATCAGCCAATTCAAAGGAATGAGCAGCCTTAATCCTTTCAGTGCCAGATCCGTACGTTGTATAGACCTACAGCACTGCTTCCAGCTGGCCAGGTCCGTACGCCGTATGGATTTGATTCCTCCTTCTGCTAGAAGCTCATGGTCACTTCAGAAAAAATAAACTCATAGCGGACTCTGCTGAACAAAACCATAGCTCTGATAAGTGGATTACAATCCGCTGATCAGAGTTATTCACCTAAAATGTGATCCCCCCCCCCCCAGTGCCGTAGCTTCCCTGTCTGCAGCCTCTCCACCTCCTGTCACTCCCCTTCCTCTAAAATGGCCCCCCTGCTCTTCGTTCCTATCTCATTCATTCCCCTTCCACCACCTAGCTCCCATTTCCTCCCACACAGCGATCCCTTCCCAACAAACTGATGCCCTGCAGCTACCCTCGAGCCCCTACTGATCGCTCCTGTGTCCTTGGATAACTTAGCATAGTAAACCGTGTTTACTATGTGTCAGTTTATGAATAAATTTGAGTCTCTATACAGACTCTTCATTCATTCATGTTATGTGCAGCTCAGGCTGCAGAGAAAGGGACTGTCTTCAGTCCCTTTCTCTGTCTCAAAAAAGAGATATCAGGGGTCTGTTTAGACCTCGGATATCTCACCAAAAAATATTAAAAACATTTAAAAAAGACATAGTAAGGCCCCTTTCACATGGCGGAGACTCCGTCAAGCAGATCTATCTGCTCAGCGGGAATCTGTCCGCTCTTCATAGGGAACAATTGGTGGTCTGATCGGGCTTGCCTGAAAAATGGACAGGCGGACCTGATTGGTCTGCTCGTGTGAAAGGGGCCTAAGGCCTTGTTCACACAGAGTATACAAGGCGTACACCCCTGCAAGGCCATGTTTACCTGTACAGGGATTCACAGGTGTTCCGTGCATTCCTGTGCAGGCATTCCCATTGATGTTATTTGGGACGTAGCAACAGCACGAACAGAGCTGTTGCTCCCAATTTGACAACTGTGTAGGGCTGGGTTCATGTCCCTGAGCTCACACTGTCTGCGTTCAGGGTAGTGCACCCACACGGATGCCAGATTAGGAGCAGCAGCAACACAAATGGGACTGCCTGCATGGAGGAACATCTGTGCATCCCCGTGCAGGTAAACATGACCCTCCAAGGGCATACACTTTAGTATGCAACATGTGAACGATTCTTTAGTAGGGATTTAGCAGGAATTTTGTAAGTTATATTGTGTTTGTGTGCACGAATAATGATTTTAGTGTATTTTTAGTGAAAATAGGGATTTGAAAAACATTTGTGCAATTACTGCGGTGCCCTAAAAATTAGTAGCACTTTTTTTTATTCTACAGGTCATGTGCTTTCAGAAAATGTATAGTTTGTGGGGTCTTTTCAAATTTCGAAAGCTGTAAGTGAAAAAAGGTAACCTCTGGAATTTTACAGTAAATAGTTTTATATTACAGTTTTCAGTTTTCACCATTTCACAAAAAGGTGCAATTAAAAATGTAAAAATATTTGTTATTTATTAACTCTATTATTTTCATTTAGTAAGAAGCTTGTAAATTTTTCCATGTGTGAATCCACTAATAATGATTTTAGTGTATTTTTAGCAAAAAGATAGTTTTGATAAACATTTGCGCAAATGTAGCACCTTTTTATGATATTTGCCATGTACTTTCAAAAAATATATGGTTTTGGGGTTCTTTACAAACTTTGAAAGCTGTAACTGAAAAATGAAAACCTCGAGATTTTTTGAGAAATTTGGTTATTTATAGATTTGTGTACATTCAATTTTCACCATTTCACAAAAAGATGCAATTTAAAATTTACAAATATTTGTTATGTATTAACTCAATACAGGGTAAGCTTTTATATTTAGTAGGAATTTAACAGGAATTTTGAAAAATTTGCTGTAATTGTATCGGCTAATAAAATGTTAGTGTATTTTTTGCAAAACTCTTGCTATGGTAAACATGTGCAAATGTTGTGGGGCCTTAAAAATCAATAGCATCTTACTTTTTTTTCTATTGGTCCTATGCTTTCAGAAAATATATGGTTAAGGGGGGTCTTTTACAAACTCTGAAAGCTGTGAAAAAAATGAAAAAAAAATGTGAAAAATTAAAATCTCTAGATTTTTTGAGAAATTTGGTAATTTACATTTTTGAGTATGTTACATTTTTACCATTTTAGCAAAAAGATATCATTTAAAATTTACAAATATTTGTTTATGAACTCAATTCAGGTTAACTTTTATATTTTGTAGGAATTTCGAAATTCGCTATGTTTTTATCTGCTTATAATGATTTTAGTGTATTTTTAGCAAACATTTTGTTTTGATAAACATTTGCACAAATGTCATTGTAGCACCCTACTTTTATTCTACTGGTCATGTGCTTTCAGAAAATATATGATTTTGGGGGTCTTTTACAAACTCTAAAAGCTGTAAGGGAAAAATAAAAAAGCAATGAGAAAAATGCAAAAATGGTCTGGCCAGCTAAGTTTAAAAGTGGAGCACAGGGCCCAACAGCAAAAAGGTTAAAGTTATTCTAGTAGAAAGAGAAAAGAAAAATGTTATAGTTTCCTGCTTTGTGCAATTGTTTTGAGCAGAGTAGTCCCAAACCTCTTGTTTTTGGGTCCCAGCCGAGCAGTGGTGGCTCCTCCCCCCTGCCAAGTGCTTCCAACAGCAAGCCTCTTGCTTTGGGGCACTTGAGCAGGCTCACTCCTAAGCCATGCCCTGTGTGTCCATTAAAAAACACAGCACAGCTCAACTCCACCCCCCACTCTCTCGTGAGCCAAAGAGGACATGGGGACCCAGGAGAGATGCTGCTTTCATGCACATTGCTGGATTGAGATGGGGCTAAGGTAAATATAAGGGGGGTCTGGGGGGCTGATCCCAGAAGGTTTTTTTTACCTTACTGCATAAAGTGCATTAGGGAAAAAAAAACCTGGAGCCTTTAGAACCACTTTAATGCAATGTGCGTGCGGCGTGCAGCAGCCATGTAATGCAAGCTCAGTGCATATGTGTCTGCTTAATCTGGATTAAAAAAAAAAAAAAAACATTTTTTTCCTTCATATTTTACTGTGGCTTACAGCGTTTAGACACTGCTGTTCTAATCTGCTATTCAACAAGCACCAATTTAAGGGGGACAATTATTTTTCAGTTTTTCATTCATACTTTACTGTGACACTGTCACACACTGCAGTTATTGCCCTGGTGTGAATTGGCACTAAAGGTCCCACTAGTATCATTTATTCTTTTCCTAAAATATATATATATACATTTTATTTTCACCCAAAAGTAAAATCATGTTTTCAAGATGGTTTCTATTTTTGGATGAAAATCAAATGTAATATATATGAGTTGTCCTAGGTGTGACAAGATATAGATCCTTTAATGTCCTGTGAACTAAACCATATTCAACACTGTTTGTGTATTTGGTAATGCTAAATGAGCCTTACCATTTTTTATTTTTTAGCAATATATTGCTGAAGCCAACAGTTGCTTTATTAAATGCATAATAATTCTAAACAGTGGAGCCACTTAGGTTGTGCTACCTGACAATGAATCCTAATTGACCTATTTAGTCAAACAGTAAAATGAGGCTATAGCGTAATCAGTTGACTCAATCTTGAACATGTGTTATTTCAGTCAAGTGAACATGGTTTGGTTGCTATAGGTTATTGCACTATGTTTCTTAAGCCCTGTACACATGCGTCGAAAATTGGCAGGGAATTTTCGTCCAACGACCGATCTGCCGATTTTCGGCTTGTTAGTATGATGTTTCCGACAACCGACTCCGACTTTTCGGCCGAAAAAATCTGGTGTGCAGACTATAAAATTTTTGTCTGCCGTCAAAACACGGCCGATTACGACAGTCAGTACAGATTTTGACAGGGAAAAATCTAATGAGCAAGTCTGGGCATGCTCAGTGAAGAAAGAACAAAAGAAAGCAAACCAACACATGACATCACTTCTGAAGTAGAATTTTGTCGGGCGAGAAAATTCGTGTGCAGTCTAGGCACATTCCAACCAACAAAACACCACTCTGGACAAAAGACGGCCGATCGGTCGGCCGATAATCATTGCGTGTGTACGGGGCTTAACAGTGTTTAATAAATAAGCCCATAAGTGGCTTAAAGAATAATAAAAAAAACTGCACACTGTTGTGCTGTATTCCCCAATCACATACTAGCTTTTAGTAGTTTAGTATTATTCTACTACTAAAATGCATCAAACTTTATATTAAAGGGTGGTTACCCACTCTAAGTATGAAAGGCGACCACTCAAAACTGATGTTGAGAAACATGTTAAATGTCCAAACGAAATTACATGAACGTCTATGTAAGCCTATGTCTGCAAACTTTAGGCTCTGTTCACACCATAGCGTTCCGAATCGCAGGCAGAACCCCTGCGATTCTGCCCGCGATCCCAAATCACCACATAACACGGGACGCGCTTGTGATCTCCATCTCAATCGAAGCGTGATTTTGCAGTGATTGTTGCCAGACTAAATGGTAAAATCACACAAACAGAATTCAGGGACGCCTGTCGCCCAAGTTCCATCCGCGATCCGGAACACCATGGTGTGAACGGAGCCTTAGGCTTTTCTCTAAGACATCAGTTTGAGACGCTTCTGAGATCATTCAGAATTTATTGACAGATGCCTGTTACCTGCAGTTGACCTACATTTGATCTGCTTCAAGTGGGTTTTGCATTCCAATGGACTTGTATGGAAATGCAAAACCAATCTGACACTTACAGAAGCCCCTCAACGCTAACTACTAGCATCTCTTACACCTCCAAATGTTCTAACTTGGAAGTTTAGAAAAAAAATGTAGGTTCCTGTAGGTGAAAAGTAAATTAAAGCTAGATTATACTCTCCTAGAACATAATATTATTCAAATAAATCTTTACATTTTACATATTTTTATAATGGTGACATACAACTGTGATGTTTGTAAGATTATGTAAATATATTTTTCCAAGTAACAGATTTATTTATTACTTATGCGATAACAAAAGGGCAATTTGCATGTGCAATTTAACTGCGCATTTTGCCATTTTTAACAAATTTGTAGAGTAAATAGGTGAAAAGTAGGGTGATGAAATCTCACATTTGAGTATATATTCACTAGTTAGCAAGAAATATTATCACTCTCTGGCTTGAATAGGATTGTTTGTGTAACTGTAAGGGACCAAAATAAAGATTACATTTTGCCATTACCATGCTGCTTATAAACATAATGTTGATACTGCTGAAACATACAGGGGAGTTTATTTACTAAAGGCAAATTCACTGTGCACTACAAGTGCACTGCAAGTACAGTCGCTGTAGATCCGTGGGGGGATATGCAAGGAAAATAAAAAAACAGCATTTTTGCTTGCACATGATTGGATGAAAGAAATCAGCAGAGCTTCCTCTCATTTCAGATCTAGCCCTCTGATCTATAGTGACTGCACTTCCAAGTGCACTTGAGTTGCACAGTGGATTTGCCGTTAGAAAATCAACCCCTCTATATCACACCCTCTTAATTCAAAAGTAAAAAGTAAATTTACTGTGTATAAGTATAGATCATCTTTTAAAATCCAGACAACCAAGTGCCAGTATATACGTAACTTACTATTGTTTGGTGATACCAAGGAAGAATTCCAAAATCCCTAATTAATGAAAACAATCTGTTTAAGTTTTAAACCTTAATAAGAAGCCATTGCAATGTAACGGCTCACTCCAGAATAGAAAAACTATATATTGTGAGATCATTTACTAAAGTACATTTATTTATATTAATACTGTGAAATAGTTAAATTGAACTCTCACTGCAGAGCATGTATCTACAAATGTTTTCAGTATGAATTATCAGCATCTCTTACCCACTGATTTCAGGTTGCCTCCCTGAAACCCACATGTAGCCAGTGAAGAATCTGATTGCTCACCATACAGTGTCAGAGACAGTTAAAAAATGGGAGTAGAATTTTTGCAGGTCTTTTTAAAATGGTTCTAAAAGCTGAATTTTTTTTTATTTTTTTTACCTTTTTACATTCTCTGCAGCTCCCTCCACCCCTCACTTATAATTACCTGAGCCCTATCTTGATTTAGCGATGTGTACAAGAGCAGCGGCTCTCTCCCTCTACATAGGCTCAGAGACAGCAGTGGGAGCCATTTACTCCCAGGGCTGTCAGTCACAGCTAGTGAGGAGGGAGCAGGGCCAAGCCAAGCTCAGTGTGTGTCTATGGACACACAGAGCTGGCTCGGGAGAGAGCCTGCACAAGTGCCCCCAATACAGGTTTCTTCCTAATGGGGGCACTCAGTGGAGGCAGGATCCAGGAACGCCAGCTGGGACCCCAGAAGAGGAGGACTGGGGCTGCTCTGTACAAAACCTTTGCACAGAGCAGGTAAGTATAACATGCTTGTTATTAATAAAAATAAAAGGTTTACAGCAAATTTTATAGCAAGTATAAGGGAAAGAGTTTTTAGTTACTGATTAGAAAGTAAAAGCAGGTACAAACATAGTTGTATATGGTCAAACTACACAAAAGGAATGAAGGTACATTCGTTGAGAAAAGCAGTCTGCCATCACAGACATTACGTTAAAGCTGAACTATAGGCACATACAAAAGACACAAATCAATGCAGCTCTGCAATCATTAATACATTAACCACTTGGGACCATTTTTGACCCTTTATGATAAGGGCATTTATTTGCTATTCGGCGCTGTGCTACTTTAACTGGTAATTGCGTGATCATGCAATGCTGTACATAAACACAATTTATATTGTTTTTTTTCACACAAATAGAGCTTTCTTTTAGTGGTGTTTGATTATCATTGAGTTTTTTATTTTTTTTGTGATATAAATGAAAAAATTACCCAAAACTTAAAAAAAAAAAACAATATTTTCTACTTTCTGCTATAAAACATATCAAATAAAAGAAAATGCACAAGCGCTATTCTGTACCTCTGCGGATATGACTAAATTCCACTTACATCACCAGTGACACTAATACAGTGATTAGTGCTAATAATATACACTGTCACTGTACTAATGACATTGGCTGAGAAGGGGTTAACATATTTAGGCTGGAGTGTTAGAGGAAGAAGAGGTACAAGGAGCCAATAAAATCACGTGCAACAATAAAAGGGCTTAGAGTGACAGAGAAAAAAGAGCAGAGTGACCGAGAGATCACAGTACTGCTTCTCCTTTTACTGCTCAGCCACAAACTGGGGAGGGTCCAAGATGACCTAGGCTCAGAGGAGGTAGGTTAAATGATGCTGTCAATCAGACTGAGGACATCCACTGGCAGAAAAAAAGTACTGTAGGGGAAATGTCCGGAGATGGTTTTGTTTTTTTTGTTTTTTTAAAGGCTATTCATTTTTATCTTGTTATTTTTGGCTAGAGTTCTGCTTCAAAACTTCGTTCAGTTTTGGAAAGAGCGGTGAAAGGGTTTAAACCATACTATTTTTTTTACCATTCTTTATATGTACCTATGAGGGCGATTTCTCCTCACTTGGTGACCTCACTATGTAGACAGCAATGGAAACCTAACAGAGATTCTAAACCCACACAATCTGTCCAAAAAATAAGAGTTTGGACAGCCACTAACTATAAACCTTGTGTGAAAATTCAGTAAATAATTTACCATAGCTGCAGAATAACAAAAGAACAAAACAATGGGAAGCCAAGGTGTTGTGTGCCCATGTACTGAGTGCAAATTAAAATGCATGAGAATGGATATTCACATTCACAACAGTTTTAAGTAAAGTCACGTGAGGGAGGTTTAGACTAACAATGCCCATGGTTTGGCAAGCGACAATATTAACTCCTTCATGGCTCAAGGTAAAACACATCTTAAGGCCTGAATGCAGTTTTGCAATATTGGCATGTGTACTTTAAACTGTACATATCTTTCCAACTACTTTCTTTTCTTTCTTTTTTTTCAGGACACATTGGGCTTTCATTTCATGGTAAATTTTAACGGATAACTCATTATTTAGATTCATTATCAAAGGAAAACTGGCCCAAAATGGTAAAAAAAACATTTTTCACATTTTATCTGCACATTTCCTTCTATTATCATGACCCTTCACTAAAAAGAAACAACCCCAAATAATAATAAATTAGGATGGGTTCACACGTGCTGTGTGAATTAAAGCTTCGTTTTCACAGATAATTTACATTATTTCAGGTCAGTTTTTGGTCCATATCAGGTCAGGTTTGCATCAGTATCAGGTTAGGGTTAACATCAGTATTAGGTCAGGTTTACATCAGGATCAGGTCAGGATATTATCCTGTTCACAACTGAATGACAAGTGCGATTTAGAAGCGTTCTCATATAAGTCAATGGACCTGAATTTGCACCTGAGCCAGAGCGCATTGCTCAGAAAACTGACAAAACTCTTTTTCAATTCACATTAAATCTACATTTCAGCTGCACGGGACATATGTGAACAGGCACTAAAGATAGCAATGTTCTTTCACATGTCATGCGAATTGGATGAGGTTCAAAATGCATCAAATTTGCATATTTGTGAAACTAGCCTTACGCTTACCATGAATAAAGATGCTACATAAAGTACCGTGCAAAAGTCTTAGGGAGATGTGAAGAAATGCTGTTTGGTAAGAATGCTTTCAACAATATATATTTTATTGCACAAACCAGTGGGATTCAGGTACACCCATCTACTTTCTGGAGAAATCTTACAAGAAGTTGTCTTCATGGAAGAATTGCAGCCAAAAAGCCAAACCTTTGACATGCAAACAAGGCTAAGCGACTCAACTATGCATGAAAACATAGTAACTGCAAATAGAGTTGGAGCTTTGGTCAGGATCAATGGTGTCCTCAATGCTGAGAAATACAAGCAGATACATATTTATCATGCAACACCATCTGGGAGGTGTGTGATTGGCCCCAATTTTATTCTACAGCGGAACAATCACCCCAAACATACAGCCAATGTCATTATATATTATCTTTGGCGTAAAGAAGAACAAGAAGTCCTGGAAGTGATTGTTTGGCCCTTACTGAGCCCTGATCTCAACATCAAGTCTGTCTGGGATTACATAAAGAGACAGAAGGGTTTGAGTCAGCCTACATCCACAGAACATCTTTGGTTAGTTTTCCAAGATAGTGTACCTAGAAGAATTAATGCAGTTTTGAAGGCAAAGGGTGGTCACTCAAAAACAATGATTTGATTTGGATTTCTCTGTTCTGTTCATTTACTTTCCATGTTGTGAATCAATAAAAATAAACTATTGACACTATTTCCGAAAGCCTTTTTAATCACTTGCCCCAAAAATCACGTACCTGCATGTTTTTGCAATTTTGCTCAAGGCATCACCCCGGTAAAACACTATAGTATTTAATTTTATTATAATTTATTGAAATTTCATTTTTCACAAATGTTTTATTTATTTAAAGATTAGTGCGAGGGAATTATTTACAGAATATTATAATTTTACTAAATTTTCACAATGGTTTCACTTTACCTGTATATTTTATCCCATTAAAATGACCCAGCACCAAAAATCAACCCAAAAAAATTCTCCTACTCCTGACGAGCATGGGAATCCCTAATATGTGTGCAATATATGCTGTTTGTACCTGTAGTGAAGCCCAGAAACAATAGTGTGCCTTTTGCCTTTGAGAAGACAATTATTTCAAGTTTAATTGTCAGGCTACCATGCATTCATTACAGGCACATTGTGGTGTCCAAATTATAGAATTACCCCCCAAATGATTCCATCTTGCAATCAAGAACCTCTAAGGAATTTATCCATGGATACAGCCTAGATTTTGACCCTCTGTGTTTAAAGGAATACATTTTAATTGGTGGAAACAATTAAAATTGCTTAGTTTTCCACCAATGTTTCACATTAGCTGTTTATTTTATACCATCACCATGGCCCATTATCAAAATTTAAAACAAAATAAATAATCTTACTCTTGACCTGTATAGGTATACTATATACTGTATGTGTGCATTATATGTTTCTTTTATACAAAGTGTGACCTTGAAACAATTTGTGTGCATTTTTGCATTCAGGTAATCCATCCAAATTTAATAACCAATGCATGTAGAAAGATGATCTGCACCGGTAGTTGCTCCTAAAACTAAGGCCATATAGGCTGAAATGCGTCAACTGATCTTACCAGCAGTTGTGTACTGTGGTTCCTGAATAAAGATGAAGAGCAACTAACGGTGTGCGGATCATCTTTCTACATATGTACTCAGGTAAACGGCTGTGGATCGGGCACCCGGGAGCTCATTTATTGGTTGACTGTATGGGTAGTAGCACTGCTCCTTCTGTTTGCAATAACCAGTGCATACATTACTGACACTCAGCAGTGTGATGTTACTTTTTAAGGGTTGACACCAAACTCTTGTTAAATGCTGCATAAACTGCCGGCACAATTTTATTGCTGAATAATAATCATATCAAAAAGGTCAAATAAGCAAAAGGAAAGAAATAAGACAGAAGTTAACCCCCTTCCTACTTTCGAGTTCACTATATTTTTGGTTTCTAATAATGTGCAATGGTTGGTAATATTCATAACAGAAGTGAATGCAGAGGCCTGGGTTGGAAGGACAGGTGGGACAGTTGAAACAGGCATTACATTTTCTGCCATTTTCCCCACACACATTCTTCTTGGGATTTCTCTTGGGTAATGTGGATGGGATAAGACATAAAAAATGTCTATTTGTCTCCTTACGGCGTCTGATTCTGTGGGTTGTTTGGGGTTGTCTTGAAACATTAGGTGTTCTTTAATTTAATGTGGTACTGGAAGAAGGTGCCAGTACTGGGTGATTTTATTGTGCAGGGCAACCTAATTATGCAGCCACCAGGATAAAGTACATCATGAGTTTTTCAAATCAGGTCTACATATTCCTCTTGACCCAGTAGGGCTGCAAAACCTTTTCAGAGAGGTAGACACTAACCATGTATTTTTTGCATGCTTAGCACACAGTTTGCCCCCTCTGGGTGGATTGTTTCAGCATGTAGATGTATTTTCTGTCAGCGAATTTGACAGCGATCAGTTCTTCCTGTCATCCCTGGGGGTTGACTTTTCTGTCTCATCTTTCATAGATTTTATATCTGAATGTATACTTGGTTGCTCTTTTGCACAGTTTTATGTTTCTCTCACACATTTGGACAGTATGAACTGCCTAAAATGTAGTCAGCCTTTAAAATTCAGGACTCATCTATGAAGATTTTGGGGTGGGTGGTATGAACCGCTGAACATTTTTCAAAAGAAAAAAAAAGAAATTAGGGATAGCAGTTTGAACTGGCGGTCATATTTCGGGTCACTGCTTGGGAGACGCTGGGAATTTTTGTAAAAAGTGCAGCACTACTTCAAAGCGACCTCTTGTAATAACTGCAGGAAAAGGTTTTGTGGTGCACGATTGGGCTCTTGGCGGGAACAAGTGAAACTACCATCACACAGAATTCATAATCTATGTGAAACATCTTCTTTGGAGTCTCAGGAAAAGCTATGTGGTTTGGGCATGCGAACGTTCAGTCCAGCTTGTCAGTTTATACACCAGTTTTCACATAAGCACTTAACATAATGATAATCATTAACATAGAACAGTGACCAGGTCCAACAGATACTAAGTGGGCCTTGGAAGTCCTATTACTATGTGTGTTAGTGAAATCATGGGTTAAGAAAATGTTGTTGGCTAGAACAGAAAAGCTCCAAGCTGTTTTGGTAACAACATTTACAGAGATTATTTACACTGCCCACTATGCTATTTAAAACACTGCATGCTTAAGCTGTGAAAATGAAAAAATAGTGTTCCCAACTGCATAAACATATAACTTCGTATCCGAAAAGTACATTTTTAGATGTTATAGTTCTGCAGGGCCTATGAACAAAAAGTGCTTTGAACAAAAATGTTCAATATTTATATAAAAGAGAAGTACTTAAATTACCCCACTGCTGTTATTATCTGCTTCTTGCTATGTTTTGTAGTTATGGTGTCTCACTGCTATATCTAACAGATAGTCTACCATTTGTAAACACATCTTTTTGATGTTTCTGCCAACATCCTGGCAACAAAGCAGTGCCATTTCAAATAAGCTAATTAACTTAATTGTTGATGAAGCATGAAACAGTTCATTCACCCTGTTAACCGCACCATGACAACACAAGATCTTCAGCCTGTGAAGTTACTTATCTTGGAAAAAAAAAAAAAACCTCGGGCAGTTCATTTATATATATTTGTTATGTGTAAATTTTGTAGATTTGAAGATGTAAATTACCGAATCCACCAAAACACACAAAAAAGGAACAACAGACCAAACATATGTCAGAAAAGGACTTTACAAGTCTAAACATGTATCATTCCCATGACAAGAGTGCCGTGTATATCTTATCAGAATAGTTTGGATATGCACTTAATAAAGAAGACTTCTGAACCAGAACTTTGTCAGCATATGCTGAACAGAAAAGTATACCCAGTGGTTAAAACTGCACAGGCAACCATGCTGGTTAATATTTCTATACCACACATGTTGTAATTTGCTATGATTGGAAGTAGTTTGATAGTTGACAAACATGGCATAGCTATTAGAGATTCCCTGTTTATCAGTTTTAACTGTATAAACCTATGCTATACAATATAATTGTCTTGATAGTGTAACTGTCCTTTCGGCCTGTCCTACATGCATCCTGCCATAAAGGTGTGCTTCCCTTTCTAGCAACTTTCCCTTGTGACAGGTTGTAGCACTGTCAGCAAATTCAGTCTCATTATTTCGGTTTAGCTTGATTTCCAGGTAGGGGATCACAAAGGGACAATTCAGAATGCAGTGAAGTGAGGCTCTAAATACAATCATATAATGAGAACATGTAGGAAAATACATACTTTACATAAAAGTTTACATGCACGCAAAACTGTCTTCTTTTCTTTAAACAAGGGTCATTTTTATTGCATTATCACTTCCCATGAAAATGTGAAATTCAACCTACTTTAAAAACTGTCCAAAATCTTCACAGATGTTTTCACAGCCTGGCCATTTGCAGACACCATGACCATAGAGGGTATGTGTAGCCCCAGTCTCTTCATGTGACGAGCTGTAGTAGAAAGAACATAGCATCCCATTAATCTCAAAAGCCATAATCGTTGGCGGCTGCTAGCACCTGTCAGGTTACAATCGCTGACAAACAGGTCAAAATAGGTCAATTCAGCTCAGAGCAGTCAGAAAAAATTTAATCGTTCTATTGAATAGTTCAACTGCCAAGGCAGGATGATGTTCCAATTAGGGAGGAAATAAAGCCAGAGATGACTTCTAATAAAGGATGAAAATAAATGACTATACAACAGTGCATGGTAATGTCAACCTATGACCCAACTGTACTATTTAGCCTACAACCTAATAAAACCTTTCCAATGTGCTATATGTTTACTAAAAAATCTAACAAGTGTAAGCACATTTAATAGGTCTTTCATGATTAAGCTAGGTAGTTCCATGCTATCTTAACATTTTTATTGCTGAAAAAAAAATCCATTCATTTTGGGCATGTTCACATTAGAAACAAAATACTTGGAGAGGTTACGCAAACATGATCTAAAAATCTCTAATATGACAAGGTTTGGGGAGGGTTTAACATGGAATGCTAGGTAATAAAAAAACTATCTTGAATTACATCAAAGTAACAGTCTCACCTACAAATAATATTTACTGAGCAACTAGCTAACTTGACAGTAAAATGAAGCAATCCAGTGAATGAGAAAGACTATGCAGCTTGAAGAGTTTATTCCACTTGCCCATGTGGCCAGCGTGACACAGGAACAAAAGATGTATCCAAGTTTAGCCAACTTTTTAGCAGCACAAGGGACACTTTGCATAGATAGTAGCAAGTACTGTGCTGAATAAAAAAAAAAAAACTTTGACTAAACTTAGGATTTAGGTATAGGCAAGCTTTATAGGTAGAGCACAGGCTCACTTAAAGTGGAACTCCAGAGCTCTATCATGAAATATAAGTATGAGAAAAGTTAACTGGCCAAAGGATTTGTAATTCTGCTCCTTCTTGTGATCCAGGCACCCATGGCTATGTCTTAGACCTCCACTGCAATAGTAGTAGATCTTTGTCAAGAACACACCAGCAGCCAGCTGACTAGACAATGAAGGAGCAGTCATATACTAATCAATCATCCTTCTGTGCTCTCCTCTTTTCAGAACACTTACTGTCAGTACAGGTGCCATGGGATAAACCAATAATGGGGTAATATTACAGTATATACAGTATGGACAAAAGCCATACTGGTATTAAAAAATCACCTCTCCTTTTCAATCTGCAGCATTTTAATTTTCTGTAAAACTTTCTGTAAAATTCAATGCAATATGGTAACTTGGAGGCATTCTGTACACAGCTGGTGTATGCAGCTACCCCCAGATATGTAATTTCCTGCTTGTGACTGGCTAATTTTTTCAGAAGTCTGCCCTAAGATACAAGTTCGATTTTGGGCATCCTCTGCAGCAATCATCTCAGTTTTGGCAAGATACTCTGAAGGGGTTAATCACATCTAAAGGGATTCAGACCCTGCCACTTTCCTTATTAGAACCCTTCAAGTGCAGCAGCTGATCACTAATGAAAAAGTCACACCCATTTAAGTTCATTTTGCACATGGACACTGTCGATGGAAGCTGTAGTCAAACATTGCAACTTCAGTTTGAATACATGCACATGCATCTGAATTAAAAATGCAGCACTGGACAAGTGATTGCATTAAACCTGCTCTGCGTGCAGTTTAAATTTACATTAACAGATCATGTTGCATCCAAAGAAACAGCACAACACAAAGCAGGTCAAATACAGCCTATCAAGTGTACAAATGAATTACAGTAAATGGTATTTTGGTAAACTGCGTGCACCACAAACACACAAAAAAAAAACACGTTTACAAAACCCCAAAAGGGGACAGATATCAAGGCAAATTCAGACACTAACAATAGTTACATTTATTTATTTTAATGAAAAAAGAACTGCATTAATTGCAGTTTTTTACATATGCCTGAAGTTTAGCTTGAAGCATTAGGCAACAGTTAGTGTGACAAAAGTAACTGTGCAATAAGGCCTTGTTCATGTGGACATAGTAGAGCATACACCCCTGCGCGGACTGTTTGGCCAAACAGAAATGCAGAGGTGTTCCATGTATCCCCGTGCAGACAGTCTAATTAATTTCAATTAGGACACAGCCAAGGTTCGCAAATTGACCACCATATGGGTGCACTGTTCCAAATGCACACTATCTGTATTTGGAGCTGCACACCAGCTATCAAATGCAGCATGTTCGTGTGAATGAGGCCTAACACTCAAGAAATAACCTCCGACATATATATATATATATATATATATATATATATATATATATATATTTGTTCTGTGTAAATTTGTACTTTTGAAGATGCAAAGTACTGCATCCAACTAAATACAAACATGAGCAAAAGACCAAAGATTCATCAGAGGGTAAATATTTATTAATCCGATGATGACATGACTAATTTCGCAAATTACTTAACCCCTTCCCGCTGCCACCTCCTGACCCTTTAAGAGATTCTAGATGCCAGAAGGTGGAGGCAGGCGTTTTGGTCATGTGACCTCTGTGATTGGCTGTCTCCTGTTTGTTCCTAGCACAGTTTTGTGTTAACATATGGCCGCATATATGCATACAGCCAGCAGAAAGAGGTTAAACAGCAGGGTTGCAATAGCAAAAATATTTTAACACACTACAAAAGTATATTTCTTCGAATAGGAAATCAACAGATTTGGTTGGAGGTTAATAGTTGTCAGTCGGCGAGTCTAAATTTGCACCTCTGCATTTTAGGTTGTTGCATTTAAGTGCAGTTTCTAGCAAAACCCATCTTCCATAGGGATAATTTGTACTACATGTGAAATGCATCTAAAACACATCACACTGCAACTGCACTATATGAAAAACCCAAAGGTATAAATGTAGCTTTAATAATATCACCACTGCCTTATGGAAGTAAAACGGTAAACCTGTCTTTAGCAATGCAAGTTCTTGTACAAACACCATATAACAATAACAACAAACCTGACTGTAACTAATTACATTAACAGGCAGGATAAATTAAAATACATTAGTCTTGCACTGCTGTATATTTACCTGTCTCGTCTTGAATTTAGAACTGAGGACTGTCCATTCACTAAGGAATGATGAGTTATTGGTGGTGATGCTTTGGAAGTGGTGGAGGAGGTAGTAGAAGAGGAATTGTTAGTAGTGAGGTCTAGCCCCCCATGTTTAATGCCATTGTCTTCCATACTGTGAACTCCAGTAACCTCTTTCCACAGCTGCTGAATCTCCGCAGGGCTTAAACCAGCTATAAAATAAAAAATTGTCTTAAGAATACAAACTAAGATTTTTTTAAACAATAAATTGCCTTTTATGATAAGATCTACACCAACAAAAATGGTACACATCTTACCACCTGTCATTGAAAACAATAAGCGTTAAACTTTTTGATATATGCCAGTTGTAAATTAGGATTGGTTTAGCATTTACTTAGGACAAATATATGCATGTATGTATGGGAGGAGTCAGGTAAAGCTGAGTCACCAAATTCCTTGACAGCCTGGGGTACATCATTGGGGAAATTCATTGGGGAATTCCTTCTTATGAAAGCAATGATACCTGATTAAAACCCAACTCTGCTCAAACTTTTATTTTATATTTTTGGCTAAAGTGTGGAAGTGTAAGGACCTCTGCCAGGTTTATATTAACGTCTGTGGCTAGGTAGAGGGGATTTCTCTTTGCATCCTTATATTACTTGTACATCCCATTCAACTTTTGGCAAAGAACTTCACCCATTCATTGGGGTTGATTTACTAAATTCAAACAGACTGTGCACTTTGCAAGTGTGGTTGCACTCATTTACCCCAGGGCTTAGTGAATGTGGTGAAGCTTCTCTTTGTAAAGACTATCCAATCAGGTGCAAGTAAAAAAAAAAGATAAAAACAACATTTTTGCTTGCACATGATTAGATGATGGAAATCAGCTGATGTAATGATCAGATGAGGGAAATCAGTGCAACTGCACTTGCAAACTGCACAGTATATTTGCATTCAATAAATAAACCCCATTGCATGCCGACTGGGAGGTAGCAATGTGCTGAGATTAGGTCTGTGTGACAGTGGGAGCTTTCCCAGCACCACATCCAGTATAAAGAGACCTTTATGTTCTGAAGGCAGTAGTACAATCTGTTTAAATATTTTGTCTGGCCCTGCCTTGGTGTGTTGCTTAACGCGTAACCACGTAAAAGTGCATCTGCACTGATATTTACATACTATCTACTAACTAAACTTTAAAGACCAGATTCAAATATCAAAGATTCAGATATCTGTAAAAAATAAATTGTAAACAAAGTGCCATTATTACCTGAAATACAAATATTCCTGCAAAATGGTGCAATGCATACCTAAATGGTGCCATGCTGTATGTTTTCTTCTTACATCATTTTTATTATATTTGCCAACACAGGATATTATTCACTTAGAGCAAGTGAGTAACAATAGCCGTGTTTCCATTCATACAAACAATTTACGTTTGCCCTTGTTCCAAACTGGAGAGCACATCAGAGGTCTCACTGCCCTGCATCATTGGGCAGACATCTGCCAATCTTTTGGCCACCACCTTGAGTACACACAAAACTTTGATTTTGAGCAAAGAGTGTAGAACCACTTAAACTGTGGCTAATCTGACATAACTATAGTGAAAAAAAGTTTTTTTTTTGGAAATTAAAAAATGCCTGATGATGCAGAAGCCATCTTACCTTGTGGTAGGGACTGGACTGGAAGAGCTGACTGGCTTGGCGGGATAGAAATAAGTCCCTGCCGTTGAAGATTGAGTAGATGTTGTTGTTGCTGCAGTTGCTGCATTTGAAGAAGCTGCTGCTGGAAGACAAGCTGTTGGGCTGCTAGCTGTTGCTGCTAACAAAAAATAAAAAAGGATTAACCATCAAACATGTATTTTTTTTTCTAATTACATTTAAAAAAATAAAGTAAAAGGTCAATACCTGAGAAATTAACACTTGACAAATGATGGAGGAAAACACAAACCTAAGTTACTTTCAGTGAAAGACAACATAACCAGTGATTATAGGCAGATGGGAGTTATAGGCAAATTTTGATTTTTCTGTATAAACAGTAAAAATTAATCTCTGCCCCACTATTCTACACCTCCAACAATCTTTATGAGCCTTTTAATTTGATAGGTACCAATATAAAGGTACAGGAAAGAATAGGGTGTAGCCAAGCATGATTATTTATTTATGCTTTTATCTCTGGATATATTGATTACTTTGACGTGTCATACACTGAAAGTGACTTCTGTTTATGGATTGGATTTATCATATCTTCAGCTTAAATTGCCTGAATTTTTGAAAGGTTTACAATAAGAAGAATACAATGAAATAAAATACAAATAACAAACATTTATTCTACTTAGTTCTAGCTACAAAAAGTTCCATATGCGACAAAAGTACATATTATAAATGCTACATGTCTCAGAAAATATAGATTGGAGTTAAAACATGTGTAATTTATAACCTTCAGTGATCTAAACACATTGATGCAAGGTAAAAGTAGCACACCACTGTAACTGCTTCTAACTGCAGATGTGTCTTTCAAAGTATACAAGTGTAATCCACAGCTGCCCAAGAATGTAGTCTCCAGTAATACATTAGTAAATTGGGATGTAGCCTTTATTCCAATATTCTCTTAGCTCTTTCTTTTCTCTTGTTTGGAATGCATTATGCCAGCTCTAGATTCAAGAGGGAGATTTGCCCTATTATTAGAAAAAGTATAACTTCCAATTTTGTGAGGCATTACAAGACAAACCAGAGTTCTTGGGACTCCAGAGAATATAAGATAGCAGTCACACTTCACAAAGAGACAAGCTGCTGTAGAAGACCTTTCCTTTTTAGTTTGGGGAAAAGAGAAACTTCTGATGCACTCACTGGAAAACAGACTGCATAATGGAGCAAGTCATGTGGATTGCCCAAAGCCTCAAGAGAAATAAGGGAACAATTTCTATGCTGTAGTTGATGCCTGTCTGAAATTCTATTCACAAATCCAAACAGAAACAAAACCTCAGGAGGTCAGGACTGTTTCCTGTAGGTTTGCATAATGGGCAGCTTAAAGACAATGTCTACAATACCTGCTGATCAATTTAACTACTTCAACATGTTATATTTGCATTATGTTTATATTTGATGCATTCTACCGACAAGTGCAGGGAAGGCCTGAGAAACCAGCTTGTCAGCTTGATTTATGAGCACATCAAACTGTAACTTTCTATTCGCCAGTCCAAATCTCCAGTAGCAGTTCATTAATCAGGGGCCCATGACTTTGAAATTTATGCTCAGCCATTTTTGAACAATAAGCCAACTTTGCATGCTTCTTGAACTGTATCATACAGAAAAAAAAATCTTTCATTATATTTCACCAATTTTATAGCTGGGCGACAAAGTGATTTTTTTTCCAAAGAGAATCTTAGTATAGTACAGTATGCAGCTAAATAAATTATATAGAAAAGTTCTGTGGCATTTAACTCCCTGCTTAGTATTATTATTTTAAGGAAAGGCATTAACTACAGACATGAGATTTTAAGAAACCTAAAGTGTGACAAAAGGCACTAAAGTTCTGGATATAGTGAAGAGGGATTAGAACATCTGTGAGATCATTGCTGCCTTATGTGCCCCAGCTGGGGATATTTACCCTCTCTATTTGTCCTGTTTTGCATTATCACTGAGAGTGAAAGTGAAAGAAAATCCAGAATTTTGAGTTTTTTCCAAAACTAAAAGAGAGGGGGAAACCTTCCAATAGAGATACTAGTTCTGGGGACCCTGGTGACAACCAGGGAATCCCTCAATTCCTGTTTTGGCTATGGGACAGGGAGTGAAGCCAACAGACACAGATGGCAAAAGAATTACATAGGTCAAAACCATCCCTTACTGTATGCAACATAAAACGGTCTTTGAAGTGTCTTTGGAACAAGATTGCAAAGGCAGAGATTGGCCCCTTGATGGTATTTAGAGCCAAATATTGATCTAAGCCTGTAAAAAGGCAAAGATTCTTCCCACTGAGTATTTCCTGGGTTAAAAATGTATTTCCTTGCACCAAGTAAACAATGCCTTTCATGTGCGATAGAAGAAGGGGTAGACTTACTAACATTTATCCGCATAGGATCTTTAAAAAAAAATAAAAAATAAATCCAAACTAGCTATGCTGCTGTTAAAGCCAGCAACTATAAAGCAGGGAGGTAAACTGATCCTTAGAATGGAATATCTGATCGATCTTGAAGCCCAAGTGGTGTCTACCAGCAGTTTGATCCAGTTGGAGTATTTCATCCATTTGGCCTAGTTTTGAGCTATAAAGGTCATTGCATTGTCCTCCATCTCAATCCTGGGTAGTATGCCTGCTAATCATCCGCGCACGGACTGTGAACTGGGAACAAGGCTGGAGCAAGTAGTTCAGTCCGGGCTGAACTACTTTCTACTCTTGTCACAACAAGATTTCAGGGTTCCTCCCTGAAGGTTGATGTACATCATCCTTTAAATTGAAGATAGGGTGAAAAAAAAAGCTTTGGTTTGTAAACTGTGAAAAGATTAGAGTGAAAACCCTAAAACCTTTCTGCTGTTGGAACTTTAGTGATATCTCCTTAATTCAAAATATCTGAAAAGCAGCATGGAGAATTGCTAGTCTCTGAGAAGACACAGGCAGGTTGGAGAGGGGGGGAGGGGGTCAGAGTTCAAAACTCTAGCTAATAGCCCTTGGGAACCACATCTCATACTTAGGCATTTGAGAAACTTTCTAACCAGGTATCTGCAAAAGCCAACACACTCCCCCTCCTCTTTCATGACAGACAAGACTTCTTCCCGGGTTTCGGATATTTAAAGACGAGGGTTTGAGATGGATCTGGGTCACTGATTTGGGTCTGGTCTTGGAGATGGAACCTGAAAGTAATGAAATTATCTATTTTTGACCTTTAGAACAAGGGGAGGTTTTCCAAGCCTGCGGCTTAGGCTTTTCCTGCTGGGGGCAAATGAGTACTTTTACTTCCAGTGACATCTTTTTTTGAGGGTGTCCAAAGCACCTTTAAAGAGATGTTCATCCTCAAAAGGCATGTGCATAATCACTGAAAGGAAACTAATTTGGGAAATAAGAGGGGCGATATCTACTAATTAGTCTACACATTAATTTGAGGTTTTCAGTGTGAGATGCAAGCACTCTACAAATAAAGGGCCAGTATGAATGGAAGCTAGATCTTTTAACATGAGTTTAGCTAATGTCCCTAAAGTTTGACAGACTAACATCATGGTCACAACAGGGAATGCTAGAAAATACTTGGAAAGAGTTTCTAAATGCTTGTCAATGGGATCCTTAAACCCTGGTGCATCCTTAACAGGAGTGGTGAGTGGGACACCATTGCATCAACAGAGGAAATGAACCACTTCTCAATAAAGCCCTCCTCAAATGGATATTCTTCTGTAAAATGCTTGGGAGGTGCAAAACGTTTCAGGAGTTTTCCACAGAATGTGTCCCAGAATGGTTTTAAAGGCAGCCTTGGGGTCTCTCAGGAAGACTAGACTAGTAACAGCGCTACTAAAAACTACAGGCTGCTCTTCCATTTTAAAGGATAAGTTCAACTTTACGAAAAAATAATAAACCCACATTCTTTTGCAGGGAAAAAATGTGCATTTTTTATTTTCCTCTGATGATGCAGAGCATTGCACTCAACATTAGTAGATCGCGGGTGGAACTGTTCGCTGATCTTAAACTGGACAGGCCCAATAAAAATCCCCTTGTGCTTGGGATTGACATCTCAATTAAAGACAGCAGGTTAAAACCTTGGGTAACTACAAACTGGCTGCTGAAAGCAAGAGGTGTTCAAATGCCTGAAGGTGACCAGGTCACTGTAGGCAGCAGCAAGGTCTTCCTGAGGTGGAACTGAGCATCTCTTGAGAATAGGAGCAATGGCAGGAAGATGTTACCTCACACTGGAAGGCAGAACAGAGCACAGAGTGCACAAGCACAACACTCAAGCTATTGATGGAGCACTCAATTCCTTATTGTTTAGTCCCTTCTTTGGAGATCATCAGGAAAAAAGGGTAATATTGACACCTAATGGTTCCAGTAAATGAAGTAGCTTTTGATGCAGGCTGGTCATTGTTTTTTTGCTGCCAGTGTCTAAATCCTCCTGTAGGTGGTAGTATAACCTAATGCCTCTCAATATTGTGCCCTTAAATGAGAAAGATATACAGTTTTATTTTTCCAAGTACCCCCATCCCCAACACAGAAACCATATATACAGCCTCCTTTCCACAACAGTTAGATAATACAGTTTTATACCCACAAGCTCTCCCTTTCACCAACAATAGCAATACACACAGTCCTTTTCCCACATCAACCTACACAGACAGTAGCCTGTACAGTATACAGTTGTCTCTATGTAAACAGCTTCAATGCTTTGTCTGATTACTACTTTGCCTTACCATGGCTAGGCATAAAACAAATTATTATTTACAACACTGCCCCTCACACATCTCAGCCAGGCAAATTGAACACACTGCTGGAATATGGGACATACTATATCTTCACCTAAACTTTGCCTGATGTGTTTGGACCATAAGCCATTGCATAAGCTACATGGAACGTTGGGTACTGCTTAATGATATTTGAACCTAGTGTTCAAGACTAGAAAAACTTTGGGAATATATCATGGAAGCAAAGGAGTTTTTAAAGTCAAAGTGACCAAAGTTTGTTCAGGTTTGTTGCAGAGTTTTTTTTCCAATAAGTGCTAAAGCAGAAATGTTGTGTAGTAACTCACAACATCCAGACTGCATAATAATGTTCGTGATCATCTATTACAGTCATCTATAACAGCATGTCTTTTTTAATGTAAATCCCACCTTTTTAGGATAAAGAAGTGAACTACCTAATATGATATCATGTAACAGTGAGAATGCTTACTTTTTGAAATTTAGATTCACCATATCAAAATATTTTTAGATGAGATCTTAGAACAGGTTTCTTCTTTCCACATATGCACAGAATTGTGTATGCCTATGCTAAATGCTTGCATGATCTATGAATCATGGTGCATTGCCTAATTTAGTACTAGCAATAGAAATCATAGATGATGCATATACTACCTTGTGACTGTACAAGCTGGCTGGAATGGCAGAAATGGGACCTAAAACATCTTATGTTTATGGCTCCCTTTATAATACCATAAATCAAAGGGGATAATCCAAGAGAATAAAACTAAATGCAGAAGTTCTCTGCACTATGCAAGTCAAATATTGCATTTATAAAAGCTGCATTGTAGGCACAATAAAAAAAAAACACAATTTAAACCAGTATGTATTTACTAACATATAATTTATGTATAGACTCTTCGTATACGTGCAAATATTTGTATTTATTTAGCATCCTGTAGTTGCTGCATTATAGCACTTACGGCTGTCTATTCCCATTTGCCAGGAGTTCAGATTTAGGTATTATGGTATGCCAAAAAGTAGACTGCACCATCTAAAATGTATACATCAGTAATAATTCAAATTTCCACATAAAGAAATTAACAATATCATTTTTTAATGACTTTTAAAGTATTGGTGGGTTTCTTGTACAAACCTGACACTGCTTTCCCTGCTGCTTCTTATGACAAAATAAAAAAGTGATGTGGAACTTGTTAAATGTATTTATGTTACCTGAAAAAGAAGTTTAAAGCTGAACCCCAGGAATTTAGCCACTTTCTAAAATGTGCTGGCTTACTACAGGTTAAGTTCAGTAAAGTGAATGCCTCCTCATGGACTGCTCTCTTTAATTTACATTTTTAGTTATCACCAGGTGTACAGCTATTGCTATACTTTTGGCCCTCTGATGCTCGAGCTGTGGGTCTCTGCTCCTGCAAAGTTGTCTGCAGCTGCTCAGCCTTTCCCTTCCCTCCTCTTGCCCAACCACAGAGCATTTTGTATTTTGTGAACCCATTCACAAAATACAAAGCATTCTCTGAAAGGGCAGTGGAGGGGAGGTGAGGGGTGGGCAGAATGGCTGCTATGTAAGAAAGCAGCATTGCAGAGCACCAGAACAGGTGCTCAGTAAAACTGAGGGTTGTAAATAAAAGAGATAAGTCCCATGAGTATTAAAAAATACTGTAAAATGCATGTCTCTCATCACCTAACCCATAGTAAGCTAGCACAGTTTAGTAGAAAGTAAATAAAATGAATGGATGTGGTAGCGCTGATAAAAGACAAAGACTTAATTGTACAGTGTAAAAAACACAATAAATCACATACAAATATAATGCCAAATAAAGTATGTGTCTTACTAAAGTGCAATGTGATACTGATTACATAAGGTGCGACCAACAGGATTAAATCCAAAAAAAAAAACAAATAAAAAATGAATGAATATGATAGCACTACTAAAAAAATTATGAATGAATAAAAAATGTAAAAAGCATAAATTGTATACCATACATAAAATGTAGTGCCAAATAAGGTGAAAATCTAAAAAAGTGCAATGTGGTACAGAGGTTCAGTTCTAATTAGAATAAAGTGCAAAACAAGCGAATAAGTCCACAGTGAAAAAATATATAAATAACCACTCCATAAGTGCAAATCTGCCTTATAAAGGAAGTCCAAAAGAGTTTCTATCAGACAGAGCGCCCATGGGTCATTTCATGTGTGTCCACTCTTTGGATAGTGTGCTGCTATCACCAGGTTCAGTTGAAGCCATGATGGATATGGTGTAACGCGTAGAGGTACCAAGCGGTGGGCAGGTTTGACATTTGGATGTAACCTCTTTGAAGTTATGATTGGTAAAGCTGGTTTTTACTTTATTAAATGTGAGTTTATTAATTGAAGTTGGGATTTGGGTTGAATTCATGGTTCATGCCTCCTGAATTTATCGATACTGCACCATTGGACATTGTCTTCCTTTTTTTCATATGTGCTAACCTATTTGGAGTAACATCGAGTATAGTGGAGTGACCTATTGAATGGACGGCATTAATCTATCGGCCTTTCTAACTGCTTGAGA
The DNA here is from genome assembly GCF_965119305.1 of Pelophylax lessonae. NCBI lineage: Eukaryota > Metazoa > Chordata > Amphibia > Anura > Ranidae > Pelophylax > Pelophylax lessonae. Next base: position 232,517,712 of record NC_138771.1, read on the forward strand.
CCCCTAGTGGGTGAATTATGGAGGTGAGCAGACACTTCATCTGGTACTCTATCCAAAGAGTGGACACACATGAAATGACCCATGGGTGTTCTTTCTGATAGAGACTCTTTTGGACTTCCTTTATATTGCACATTTGCACTTTCGGAGTGGTTATTTATTTATTTTTTCACTTTGGACTTATTTGCTTGTTTTGCCCTTTATTCTAATTAGAACTGGACCTCTGTACCACATTGCACTTTTTTCGATTTTCACCTTATTTGGCACTACATTTTATGTATGGTATACAATTTATGCTTTTTATATTTTTTATTCATTTATCATTTTTTTAGCAGTGCTATCATATTCATTCATTTTTTTTATTTGTTTTTTTTTTTTTATTTAATCCTGTTGGTCGCACCTTATGTAATCAGTATCACATGGCACTTTAGTAAGACATATACTTTTACTTTATTTGGCATTATATTTGTATGGGATATGTTGTATTTTTTACACTGAACAATTAAGTCTCTTTAAGCAGCACTACCACATCTATTAATTTTATTTCACGTGGGAACACATTTAGGTGGTAGCAGCAGCTAGATTTTAATTTATCACAGTTTGGTTTTTATAAAGGTAGCGCACAATTATATTTCAATTTAATTTAGTAGAAAGTAGCTGAATTCTTGGTGTTCAGCTTTAAATAAAACATTGTGGAAAACAAAAAATGTAGAAACAGATTAAAGACAAAGCTCTACAAATTTTCCTTTAGCTTAGTGTATAATGTATACCCTCCCTGTTTGGAGGCATCTGGACCAGTGTTAGCTGGTGGTTGGGTTTTGCAAAGTACTTTTCAAGCTAAAAATGTAAATAAATAAATAAAAAAAAATCATGTGCTATGTTACACAAAGAAAGATGGTCCTTGTGAATAAAAGTGTCTCTATAAATAACTAACATTACCTATAAAAAACATATCCTAGTTTTCTTTCTCCCTTGCTGCAACACTAATGGATAAGGAAGGAAACAAAAACAGTTCTTCTTTTGGATACTTCATGCTTTAGGCCCAAAATGACTAAGATTATATCATTCTCATTTTGGAAAAAAAAATTGTTATTAGATTTGAATGTAATATTTTAAGTCATTAGTGATTATACAAACCTCTTTTGCTTGCTTTCCTGGGTGTGGCTGTGGTGGTTGTTGTTGTTGCTGTGTTTGTTGTTGTTGCTGCTGCTGCTGCTGTTGTTGTTGCTGCTGCTGCTGTTGTTGTTGCTGCTGTTGCTGCTGTTGTTGCTGTTGTTGCTGCTGTTGCTGCTGTTGCTGCTGCTGCTGTTGCTGCTGCAAAAGCTGAAGATGTAACTGCTCTTGCTGTTTCTTGTAAAACTCTTGCAGTTGTTGCTGAATAAACCATTTTGACTTTAATAAAGGCAAACATTGCATACATTACAAAAACCTATGTGTTTCTACTCTGAACTGGTTGTTGAATTATCCTTAATAATGATCTGAATTAAAAAAAAAAATACTGTAAAATGCATGTCTCCAATGTTGCCTAAACATTTATGCATATAATGCATGCAAATTACAGCGGTGTTATTAATTATCAAGTGACATAAAACATGAACAAGCCAGTAAAAGCCTGGGGCCAAAAACAATTCACTGCTTCACTAATTTTCTACTGTCAAGCTATCACATCCAAAAAAGCATACTGTCAACAAAACAACAATACAACATAAGTTTGGTGAAATATGTATATTTGTGTAAATATCTGTTGATATTTATCAGTAGTTCCCACTTGGCATTAATGAGGAAACTGTAATTGAATCTAGTTTCCAACAGTAGGATTTCATTTTGTGTTGCATTGTATTATTTTGATACTATAAATCCGTTTTTTTCAACTTTTTTGTCAGTCATATGACCCTTGAAAAGTATTTTCAGTCTCAAGATCGCCCACTTTCCCAGCATGCAGACAAACATGCTGCTCTTTAGCAGGCATGTCATTAATTTCTATGGCACCCTTGTGCAGTGGCAAAGGCAGAGCGTATTTGCACACGCCAAACATTGCAGCACTATTTTTAAAAAGGTCCTGGGTTTCTGTTGGAAGGACAGCCCCTTGAAATTAATGGGCTGCCCTACACACAGATCTGAACCAAGTGGTTGTTGACATATGAGGTAGGGGGATGCTAAAAGCACATGGTTATGCTGCATTTTTACCACTCACATCTTCTCCCCCTTATGCTGCAGAGGCAGCGACCAGAGTCACACACATTCTAGTCACACCAGAAAGTACACCCCCAGGTGAATGGGACCACGCTGCAAACACCCTGAAACCGAGTGCATTACGTGCGTTTGTGGCATGGTGGTATTGCATTTAGGGGGTAAAACAGGCAGTGAGGAGGCACCTCTCTTCTTTGATCATGTCTGTCAAATGCCTCTGAAAAGTGATCCAAGCATGGACTGGTTTTCAGAGTAGCAACAGTCCTTGCCACTAGTGTGAACAAGCTCTAAAAAAGCAGTTTTGACCCGTACAGGATCGGGGTCAACATAAAAGTAACCTACATATATATATATATATATATATATATATATACATACATATGTAAACCCACGCAAACACACACACACACACACACACAAATACATACATACACACATAAATATCTTTTTTAAAAACTGCAGTACTGTATCTGCACCCACACTGCTGGGTATTGCACAGTAGGAGGAGGTGGAGCAGATCAGGACTCAGGAAGATACCTCCCCTTCCTCTGCTTGGCATGCTACTGTTCTGATCAAGCTCCCCCTGTGTACAATTGTACAAAATGTACAGTTCGGCAGAACAGTGAGAGCTTGATCACAGCCTTTCTCAACCAGGATGCCATGGCACCCTTGACAAACTCAGATAGCACCCCGGTGCGTCATAGGATCCCAGTTGAGAAAAGGTGTTATAAATAGTTACTGTATTCCAGTCAAAACCTAGTGCATAGAATATACTGTATCTGACAATAGAAATGGTAAGTTTAGGTACCAACACACAAGCATTTTTGCTTGTTCTAATAGAAATAGTCAGTTCTTCAAGTTATTAATTCTGACATGTACAGTACATGCACTAGAAACAAATGACAGGTCATTTCTCCAGAAGGAGTTTGGGTGTTGCCTACCTATCTTTTCTGAATCAACTAAAAAACAATTGCCATAGAATAAAATAACTCAATGGTAAGGAATCCCCCCCCCCCCTTTACATTGAGTGTGTGGATGGGAAAATAGTAAAAAAAAAATGTAGAATAGAATAAAAAACCAATAGCCATTACCAAAAAATTCAGAGGATGAACACTAGTATTCTGATATTGATCTATGTCCATACATAGTCAAACTGTCATATGAATACATTGGAATTATTTGTAATGCATGACAAATTATAGCCTTGGATGGGTTGGAAAAAAAAAAATATAGCCATGGATAGGTAACTTTAGGACTAATATCACCATATCCGATAAAGGAGGTGAAAAAAAATCGAAAATATGGCAGATCTCTAAGTTTGGTTCAGGGCTATCGTAGCAAAAAAAGCAGGGGACCTAACAATCTGCTATCCTATTTTCTTATATATGCCTGACAAAATAATGTATAAAAAATAATGTTTGAGAAAAAGTGGGTGACCTGCTTGAATCACCGACCAATCAGCTGTTTTATTTGGGTTTTCTGAGCACCCCTTAGAGATCATTGACTTCTTTCTGCTGCCCTCTGAAATCACTGGCTGTCCACAAACTAAAACAACCAGATTTGAAAAGTAGTCAATTTTCCCAAAAGGCAGGATTTCCACAGGCATTGCTAAATGCTGGTAGCCATGGATCCATTTGGCAGCTCTAGCTAAATAGCTGAGCATCAGGAGGCTTGAGTAGGACAATCCGGATGACCAGCAATGGGGAATTGGGGAAAGCATAGAGGTTTTCCACTTTCTCTTTGAAAACTTTTTTTAAACTCTTACAGCTTAACCTATAAAACCCAAGTGAACAGAAAAAAATGAAGACTAGGCAGGGAACACCATTGACTTAGGTACTGAAGTTTTCCAAACATCTTACACTTTATAATGGGGGAACAAAAAAGTTCAAACCAGAATTATTTCATACTACATATCAAAATTGAGCTTTGGCCCGAGTGTTCAGTACACGTGCAAGCAGAGCTCAGGGGATCCAAAACATCCAATTACAGTTATTTGCAGTAGCAAATAACTGTTTTGTTTAACAGTGTCAGCACAAATACCGTATATACATTTTTTTTTATGTGTCCCAAATAAACCCTCCCTGTAATTTCATTACAGGAAAAAATCCTTCAACTTGTAGTTCAACCACTTGACTTTTTACTGCATATACATTCACTCCTCATAAATCTTTGCCACAGCACTTTTCTTTAACATAAAAAAAAAAAAAAACACAGATCTATTATGTTTCCACCTAATACAAAGGGCTGGAAATTTTTCCTATTTGCCTTTACCTAACTATGACTAAAACAAGCAGTAACGTGTTATATATCATAAAACAACAATCTTCCGCAACTCACTTTGACACTTTGTATGCTTTGACAAGTCTAGAAATGTAATGTTCTGTTTCAGATGACAATGTAAACAATCACCCGACAGCGTATTATATTTCTGCGTGTGATATACACTGCTATAAAAGGTGAAGATGAGATAAACATGACAGAGAGCTTATGCAATCCTAACATTCAAACACCCAGGAAAAAAATTAACTGTTGAGGGAAGGTAACCAACATTACCTGCTGTAACATAACGGCTTGCTGCTGCTGGAGAAGTGCCTGGAGCTGCTGTGGAGACAGTACTTGCTGCTGAAGTATCTGTTGCATCTGCTGAGGGGTGATCACCTGGGGAGTCATCATGGCCACTGAAACAGGCACCTGCCATAAAGGAAAAGAAACAATACAGCTAAGCTGAGTTGAAAGGCATTGATTGCTTATGGCTGCAATGATTTCATTGACATTGATTATATTCTTCGCTGCTGCGCTGCCCAGCTTCACTGTATGTATATGTCATGCTCCGATAGGAGGATACTTATTCTACCTAATTATTAGAGAGCAGTTAAAAAAAGGTTGTAAAGTGTATTCTTTTTCTTAGACTGTCTCAATAATATTTCAAAAGCTGAGCAGGAGCCTATAACCTTCCTGTACTGCTAAACTACATGGCAAACTGCCTATTTGTAAGTAGGAAACAATTGCCACAGAAATATTATTTACATGATCTAAACCACAGGCAACATGTATGGATAAGACCAAAAGAGTGAACAGGAAGGGAGCCACAATGGGCCTGCAATATCAGATGATAATCGTGCTTGATTCATTGAAGAACGGGCATTTTTATGGTCATGAATTTTTCTGTTGCAATTTTAACAAGGGGTTTATAAAACTTTTTACAAGGTGAGCACAAGAAATGTTGGGTTTTTAATTTGTCCACTTACACAGTCCAACAGCTTTTTCAAGTTATAGGAGCACTGTTAGAATTTAAGTTGAACTAAATGCACGTTTATCATTATCATAAATGAAAGTTAAGGAAAATCCCAAATTTTGGGTTGACACTAGAACAAGTTTCAAAGGGAAATCCTCCAAAGGGGACACTAGTTAGTTATAGTACCTAATGCTGACAACCACTGAGCCCCTGGTGCCCCCAATGCCCAGAAGGTGGGCCTAAGGGAGGGCAGCTAGCTTTTAACCCTATGCCCAGATTTGTCTGCACAATAAAAGTAATTCTCTGGCCAAGGAAAACCTCAGTACTCCATTTTATTGCTATTGACATAGGTGGAGGGTTTTCAGGAAGAAAAGCAACCTGGAGTACGGTACAGAGTTTATTTTTACAGCAAAAAAAAAAGATGATCAGGTGAGGTAACAATTTTCAAAATATATTTTATGCTGTAGGTGATTGGGAAGAGAATCTGAAGATCTGAAGAAACCCATTAATCAAACAACAGATTAAAGGTCATAAGCCACCAGCCACCAATGTAGGCCAGATGATTACACACACACACAAGAGATGTGTCTGACTGATAGCCTGGGGAGGATCTTGTAATGACCCATCAATGTGAAAGAGGATGGTCTCTTTCTGTGACAAATGATGGGTAAGTCTTGGAATTGGGCATATGGGGCTCAAAAACAGGGTTGTGGGTTTGGTTCACACATATTCCCCTTTTATCAAATCTCCTTAGCCTACTTAGAGAGGTCTCTATATTAAAAATGAAGCAAAATCAAGCAGCACATGCTGGAGGAAGACCTCACCCTATAATGTGGGGAACCACAATAATCAGAAACGGTGCCAGCATTAGAATTAATATTTTAATAATAGCCATTTTGAATAACTGTATTTGTCATACGATCTATCTGTAATCTAAAGATGTAGAAGTCACATCTTCAAATGAGCTTTATATGTTTATGTATAAATGCATTAGTTACTAAAACAATATACTTTTATTTAGTAAAAGCAACAGTTTTTTGAACCCTAGCGAAGGTCCACACCTAAGCTTTCAACAGCCCCCTTTCTGCCATTTTAGCTGCTTCAGACCTCAGTGCTTGTTACTTCAGGGTCTTAAATTGCCCCAACATTGCTGCTCAGCTTTAATACTATGAATATCACTGACCACAGAGATACTCAAAATGCTTTACAAATATCTACACATATAGATTGTCATAGTGCTATAAATATATTTAAGAAAAAAGTATTTCTAAAGCTGAAGAATTATCTGAATACCAATGTTATTTGTTAAAGGTAAGTTAAAAAAAAAAGAAAGAAAGAGGGTTCTCTCGTGTGAACCAAATAGTCCATGTCGACTGGGGCAGAAACCCACTTAAATTAGTAATTGCCACATTTATTAAACACTGTTCATTTATAAACATTCATCAAATCACAGACAAGCAATTTAATTACCACATAAAGCTGACTTCTGGCTACGCATGGATACTGCATAAAACAAACAGCTAACCTATATCCTAACAATCAAGGTAATTTAGGCTTTCTGATAATACAAATGTTTGGTTAAAAAGCACAGAAGACTTTTTATTTCATCTGAAGTTGCATAAGGATTTGCATTAAGCAGGAAAAAAATGCAAGCGATATAGATCTCTTGAACACATTTACAAATGAATAAACCTTTAACTATATTCACATTTAAAGCCTGCACTATACATTGATCTAAGGATAAAAGTGTTAAAGACATAGCTTACATTTGCAGTGATCCACAGATACTGAGATCTTGTACAAACATTATGTCATTACTTCAAAAATGCATTGGAAGCCTTGTTAATGTATGATAGCTGATTTACGTAAAAAGATAAATGTGATATAATAAGCCCAACTTACAGTTAAATGCCTGGTGATGCTTAAGCATTCTGATGCCAAAAATGAAGCATCTGTTTTCAGCACTGTGTTCTAATCCAACTCAGATAAGGGGAATACAGCAGTGAGCTGGACAAATCTGTTCCGGTTATTTATGAAAGACAGAGCAGCTCTCCTCACATGACAAACAGAGAAACAAACAGGACTCTTTGGATCCAGCTACTATGACCTTTACTAATTAAGAGTTAAAAACTACGGTCATCAAAGCACATGCACATCCATTGAAGGGCAGTAAAATGTGAAAATTCCTTGATATACGAGATTAATGCTGCAAAATAATTTATTCACTGTTTACATTACTACTGTACACGTTGGTAGTTCTCCATTATGGAAATGAATAACACAAGTACAAATGTGACTGTTTAAAGAAAAACTATAGGACCAATTTTGACTGTAAGACGTTTAGCATGTGTTAGTAAAATGAATGGTAGACACATTTTAGTAACTTACGTTTATTTTAGTATACTCTATGACACTAAACACTAAAAACTTTTCAAATTCCATACATTTTCTTCATAGTAGAATGACGAAGACCAAGCAAGCAAAGCAGCTAATGTTTAGGAGGTGGCCAAATAAAAATCATTCTTCACCATAGCATCTGAAGATGCCATTGTTTAAAGCTACATTCACTTTGTCCTGCATTAGTATTTCTCTTTAATATTTGGACTTTTCCAGTTTGCCGAGGTGCAATTTAAAGTTAACTGGTGTTTTTGCCATGTTA
>NC_138771.1:232530792-232533292 GCF_965119305.1 Pelophylax lessonae
AACAGAAGGATCTGAGGCAGCCTACATCCACAGAAGATCTGTGATTAGTTCTCCAAGATGTCTGGAATACAGTGGGGATCGAAAGTTTGGGCACCCCAGGTAAAAATCTGTATTAATGTGCATAAAGAAGCCAAGGAAAGATGGATGAAAAATCTCCAAAAGGCACCAAATTATAGATTAGACATTCTTATAAAATGTCAACAAAAGTTAGATTTTATTTCCATCATTTACACTTTCAAAATAACAGAAAACAAAAAAATGGTATCTGCAAAAGTTTGGGCACCCTGCAGAGTTAATATCTTGTACTGCCCCCTTTGGCAGCTTGTAAACACTTTTTGTAGCCAGCCAAGAGTCTTTCAATTCTTGTTTGAGGTATCTTTGCCCATTCTTCCTTACAAAAGTCTTCCAGTTCTTTGAGATTTCTGGGCTGTCTGTCACACACTGCTCTTTTAAGGTCTATCCATAGATTTTCAATTATGTTGAGGTCAGGAGATTGTGAAGGCCATGGCAAAACCTTCAGTTTACGCCTCGATGTAATCCCCCGTGGATTTCGAGGTGTGTTTAGGATCATTATCCATTTGTAGAAGCCATCCTCTCTTTAACTTCAGCTTTTTCATAGATGGCATCAAGTTACCATCCAAAATTTGCTGAAATTTTATTGAATCCATTTTTCCTTCTACTCGTGATATGTTCCCTGTGCCACTGGCTGCAATACAACCCCAAAGCATGATTGATCCACCCCCATGCCTAACAGTTGGACAGAGGTTCTTTTCATTAAATTCTGTGCCCCTTCTTCTCCAAATGTACCTTTGCTCATTCCAGCCAAAAAGTTCAATTTTAACCTCATCGGTCCACAGAACTTGTTTCCAAAATGCATCAGGCTTGTCTATATGTTAAATTGCAAAGTTCAAACGCTGATTTTTGTGGTGAGGACGTAGAAGAGGTTTTCTTCTGATGACTCTTCCATGAATACCATATTTGTACAAGTATCTCTTTATAGTGGAACAGTGTACCACAACTCCAGTGTCTGCCAGATCTTTCTGGAGGGATCGTGCAGTCAAACGTGGGTTTTGAATTGTTTTTCTCACAATCCTGCAAGCTGTTCTGTCTGATATTTTTCTTGGTCTTCCAGATCTTGCTTTAACTTCCACTGTTCCTGATGACTGCCATTTCTTAATTACATTCCGAACAGAGGATATTGACATCTGAAAACGCTTTGCTATCTTCTTATTGCCTTCTCCAGCTTTGTGAGTGTCAACTATTTTCAGTTTCAGTTTTCTAGACAACTGCTTAGACAATCCCATGGTGCTGATTGTTGGGGCAAGGTCAGATGAGTCTGGGCATTTAAAACCTTTGAGATTGACATCACCTGGTCTTCCCAGACAATGATTAAGAACAAGCCATGACACTGGCAGGTCTCAGCCTTGCAAAGGGGGCAGTGCATGCTATAAATTCTGCAGGGTGCCCAAACTTTTGTAGATGCCATTTTTTATTTTCTGTAATTTTGAAAGTGTCAATCATGGAAATAAAATCTAGCTTTTGTTGACATATTATAAGAAATTTTTACCTGGGGTGCCCAAACTTTCGATCACCATTGTAACTTACCTGCTAAGTTCCTTCAAAAACTGTGCGCAAGTGTACCTAGAAGAATTGATGGTGTTTTGAAGCCAAATAGTGGTCACACCAAACATTGATTTGATTTGGATTTTTCTTCTGTTCACTTACTTTCAATTTTGTTAATTAATAAATAATAAACTATTAACACTTCTATTTCTGAAAGTATTCCTAATTTACAACATTTTTTCACATCTACCTAAAACGTTTGTATGGTAATCCATATATATGTATATATATATATATACACACATACAGTAAAACCTTGGATTGTGAGCATAATTCGTTCTGGAAACATGCTTGTAATCCAAAGCACTCATATCAAAGCGAATTTCCAAATAAGAAATAATGGAAACTCAGATGATTCGTTCCACAAGTCCTTCAGTTTATAGTCTATAAACAAAGATTATAGCAATGTGATAGGTTGTGTAACCATAAAATGTCCATCCACAATATGCAGCATTCTCAAAGGGATTAGAAGCAAAATCTAACAGAGCTACAGAGTATAAGAGAGATGAGAGGAGCCTCTAAGTGTAGCAATATGGTTACATTTAATGAAGGTTCAACATTTAGCAACTCACATGGTTGATGATTAAAATAGGCACACCTAAGTATGCAGGCATCCGGGGTAAAGCTGTCCACATAGACTGTCTTCTGAACCCCTGGCTCTCACCACTGTCAGTCTGCAATCATGCTCGGGAAGAATAGCCTGCAGTAGAGTGATCTGAAAGTGAGGCTTTGAATCACTCGTGGAGTGCAGCGGGGAAGGGATGATGAAGATGGCTGTGCAGAGGATGGTCTATGTGGACAGCTTTACCCCAGATGCCTGCATACTTAGATGTGCCTCTTTTATTCATCAACCATGTGAGTTGCTAAATATTGAACC